>NC_045453.1:49722391-49982202 GCF_002776525.5 Piliocolobus tephrosceles | reverse complement strand
CCTACAGATAGATGTAGGACATCAGCATCCACTTGGGATAAATTGCAAAGGACTTTATGAAGGACATAGCACTTGTTAAAAGTATTAGAGAACTGAAAGAAAACTATAGGTAATATTAGAGATGACCTTTCAGATAGAACAGGGTGAATAAAGCACCGAGGAAAAAGCAGGATTTTGAGGAAGAGAAAAACAATTAATATATAGCTCCTTGATTAGCAGCATTAGTATTACCGGAAAATTGCTAGAAACAACTCATTCTTGGGTCCAGCCTTGACTTCTAAATCAGAATCTCGGGTCTGAGGCCATAAGTCTGTGTTTTAGTAAGGACTCCAGGTAATTTGATGCATACTAAACTTTGGGACACCCTGCTCTGAGAATAGGCAGAGAGCCAAATCTAAGCCTGCAGGAATGGATATGAGGTTGCATTTTATTTTCCTCTCCTGCTTCCTCTTAGAACTGCTCCATCAGGTTTACCTTTGACCTGTTCCTCCAATAATTCCTTCAGAAGAGTTTATAAATTTGGCTAAGTCCCCTTCATTCTGAAAATGCTTTTTCTTGAGCCCACATTTCCTTCTAGTTCTTCTATCCAAACACTTCCCCCTTATCAGCTAACTTAAGCCACTGAGTCTGGGCTTCTTTTTCACTCATCTTTGAAAAGCCCACTTGCTAACGTCATTGGACATCTCCTGATACTAAGACTATGTTACTCCTTACCTACCACCCCTTGCTTTTGCTACATATAACACTATGCATTGTCCTCTTCTTCTGGAAACATAACGCCTCTTTGATGTTTGCAGCCCATACATCCCTAGTGGTCCTGGATGATTTGACTTACTTTTTACTTCCAGTTTAAGATCTCTCTGTCTTCTGTTTGTACTTGGTGTTTCTCAGTCTTCTCTCCTGAGTTCACTACTCTTCTCATTGCTTCTTCTCCAATGGTTTTACTCATTCTCATGGGTTCAAGCATTTTTTATGTGTTGGCGACCCACAAGATTGTATCTAGCCTTGACTGCTTTCCTAGACTTTAGAGTCATATGTTCAACTTCTTGCTAAATATGTCTCCCTGATGCCAAGAAGAATATCAAAATCATTCTGCCTAAAACTACTCCTCTTTCCCCTCCAATGGGTCTCTACTCCTATAGGCCCTTTTGTAATTATTGGAACTAATTATATCCCAACCTAGAAGCCTCCCCTAGACAAACATCAAGGATTTTAATAAACCCTGAATATCATCTCCTTTCTTTGAATTCAACCCCTGATTTCCATCTGTGATACTCTTGCATGAATTCAGGCTGCCATTATTTCTAATAGGGAACACTTTCACAGCCTACTTTCTGTTCTTTAATTTTTCTTCCTTAAATTCTATATTTCCAACCACCTTCCCAGTGGTCTATAATATTATCTTTTCTTTTTTTTTTTTTTTTTTTGGCGACGGAGTCTTGCTCTGTCGGCCCGGGCTGGAGTGCAGTGGCCGGATCTCAGCTCACTGCAAGCTCCGCCTCCCGGGTTTACGCCATTCTCCTGCCTCAGCCTCCTGAGTAGCTGGGACTACAGGCGCCCGCCACCTCGCCCGGCTAGTTTTTTGTATTTTTTAGTAGAGACGAGGGTTTCACTGTGTTAGCCAGGATGGTCTCGATCTCCTGACCTCGTGATCCGCCCGTCTCGGTCTCCCAAAGTGCTGGGATTACAGGCTTGAGCCACCGCGCCCAGCCGGTCTATAATATTATCATTCCATCCTCTGCTTCAATCCTACTAAAGGTTACTTCCTTACACAAGAAAGAATCTATGGCCTGCCTTTACTTACCTTTTACTTTCTTGTCTCTCACCACTCACTAGCTTACTATTTGTGACTTAGCAATATGCATCATATATAAAATGCTTCTTGTTTCCCTGCCTGTGTTTGTGTTATCAGTTCTATCAGGTATATTCTTTCTGTGAGTAACTCCTACTCAGCCCTGGAGATTCAGCTTGTGTGTAGCATCTACCAGGAAGCCTCCGACTGAGTCAAGTGCCTGGCTTTGTGCTTTTGTATCATTCTGTCTATAGGATTAACATGGTGCTTAGTCCTATGTACTGCTGGCATCATTTCCTGTGTTCGTCTTCTCTGGATTGCAAGATCCTCAGTGCTTTCATTTTCTGCAGTTACCATAATGCTCTTTATTGATCTTTGTTTTAATCACATGAATTAAATTTTCCATTTCCATTTATTCTTAAATTTTATTTTAGTCAAACTTTCTTGAATCTATTTTGATCCCCCTCATTGATAGTTGTACTTATTTTCTCAGTTTCAGTTTACTGATTACTTGCCTTCTTTCATGGAAAGTAATGAAGATATATATTCCAAATTTTGTGGTGAATTCTAGAATCATTTTTCATATATGTATATATTTTTATGAAACTGTTTTCCCTTTAATCCTATACATTATTTTCCCTTTAATCCTATAGATTAAAGGGAAAACAGTTGATATAGCCTGAGGAGGTCAAATGTTTTCCAATTAAAATGGGGATTGACTAGCTTTATGGCCTACCTTTTCCTTCTGGTGTCAAACGAAGCCAGAGATAGATTCACTCTTCTGCCTTTCCCAATTTACTTCCCTCCACTCTCACGACCAAAATCGTTCATCCTGAAGGTCCTCGGTCAGGGTTCTTTCCATTTCTACCCTGTCTTCCAAGGCTTACCCTTATATAACTAAACATTTCAGGACACAACCTGTCTCTAAGCCTCCCGCTCTACCTTCTGCCACAGTGTGTGCTGGAAGCCACAGTTTCCTAAGGATGAAGTAAAAAAGATGCAGGTGGGGCCCAAGGTGGAGGGAGGATCCTCAGGATAGCTCAGGGCATGACTTCTTAGCTTTTGGGACATGGCTTCCCATCTTTCAGAATTGTGCAGCCCCTTCATCTAGGATGTAGTACCAAGAGTGAGAATGAATCAGTCTTTTTCTGCCTTCTCTCGGCCTATTTTGAACTTGCTCTGAGTATAGAGCAAGTATTGTGTAGTCTAAAAATAAAGTCCATAACCCAACCCATTTTGCTTGTAGTTAGTAGAAATTCCCTTCCCACATGGCATCTGGTCTTCTCTTAGCTTTTGTTTGCATTGTTATTTCCAATGTTGTCTTTTTCGTTAACTTGTTTATATTTGTGCATATTTTAATAAAAGATGGAAAAATACATGGCAGGCTCAGTTACTTTGCTACTATTTAATCTAGAAATCATGTGTATATATTCTAAGGAAAAGCTTCATAGAGAACAATTTTTAATTAAATGCAAATAAGTGCATTTGGACAGGCTCCTTTTTGATTGAATTTCACTATCAGGAAACACTGAGAGAACCAAGTCACAGGGCTTCACCCTCCTGCCAAAGAGCTGTGCTTCAAATCTTCTCGTATAAGCAAGCTGTTCTTCTGCTCGTAGTTTATTTATACCTGTGAATATCTGGATATTTTAGTAGCAGTCATGGTGGACAGAAATTTGTTGCACCCTGGAAATGTAGTGTGGTTTGGTGCTTAGGCATGTCAGCTCTGGAGTCAGACAGCCTGGGTTCAAAAAGCTCCATCATGCAATTAATGTATTTCTGTTCTAGTTTTTGAATCACTCTGTGTATAGTTTCCCCAACTATGAAGATGGAAGCAATACATAAACTATCTTCAACTCCTTAATGCAATGATGATTTAATACAGGTATTGTAAGTAATCAATACAGTAAAATCCTGAGAGGAGTATCTGACGTTATAGATTTGCGGCATATGTTCTTTGTTGTTATGAAGAGAAGCATGGTTTTCTAACACATTTTAAAACATATACAACTTAAAAATTTAAAACTAATTAAATAATTTTTATCTAGAATGCTTTCTCTAGTCATCTTTCTAACCTATTTGTATAATTCCATTAAAATTGTTTCAAAAGGAGCTTAGTCATTTTCCTTACAATTTGATATTTGTCAATATGGCCTTTTCCTCAATCTCAAGTGACAGGGAGGAGCTATTTAGCTTTGCCTTGCTCCTCTCTCTGCCATGCTGTGGGAATAATGTTACTGACTATAAAGGTTTCGTAAAATTGCTCACTGTCACTCCTGGGACACCTACAGTAATGATTAACCCAGCATGAATGGTGCATTGTCACATATTCTGATGAGATGTGTGCAAAACTTTAAAAATAACTCACTTCCTCTTCTCTAGCCAATGCTCCCATTAGGCAGAGAAGAGCCCAGAAACTGCTGAAAAGTGGGTGGGGCAGGAATATTTGGAACCTTCTCTGCTATTTTGAAGTTTAACATCTTCTCCTCAGGTTTGTATTTCAAAGCATGGCCATCCAACTACGTGGCACTGAAAAACACGGCTGCCGGAGTCTGGTGGGTGGCAGGGGTGGTGACTCATTATATATCTCTGGGATCACTGGTCAGTTAAAATGATTTACCTTAGAACCTGGGGGAAGAACAACCCCCCGAGTCCTGCTCTCATATACTAAACATGACGTTAAATAGATTTGGTAGTAGGGTTACCAGCTGACCTCGGTTGATGGGGGCTATTCTGGTTTTAGCACTAAAAGTCCCACTTCCTGGGAAACCCCTTAGTCCAGAGTAAACAGAACAGATGGTCATTCTGCCAGGAATTAAGCTACAGCTTTACCATTTAGAAGCAGGTATATGAATTTGGATAAGCCATGTGGCCTAATTCCTCAGGCCTAATTCCTCTTTTATAATGTGGAAATAATAATATCTGCTTAGAAATATTATGAGAATCAAATGCAATATTGTCCATTAAGGTGTTCCGTGTCCAGTGATATACTATGCCAATGTCAGCAGATGCAATCATTGAGGACGTCTTTCCTCTGAGCCACAAAGGACTACCCGGAGAAATCCAGGACGGACGTGGTTAGACAGGCTTAAAGCCTGTATCTCGAAGACTTCTCCAAAGCAACCGTGAGCATGACTCCACGAGCAATTGTCTCAAAGTTGGCAGAAGAATTCAAATGAAGTTTAGAGGTCGGGGAGAAAGAAAGTGTGGTGTCACAAAGATCCATTGCATGAGATCCTGATGACTCCAAATTTTACTCAATTCTTGCAGTGTGCTGAGGGCATAGGTGCCCACCCAAACCTTTGTATGTGGCCTGGAGTAGCCTGGATTTTCTCTTGGAACCTGCTATTCTTATATGTAAAATGAAAGACCATTTTACATAGACTCAGTTGTCTCTCCGCCCTTCCAGCTGTAAAGCTATACATACCAATGGCTTTCAGGTAGCAATTGAGGGAGATGGAGGTTGTCTCCTCAACTCAGTCTTTCTTAGGTCTCCGGCCATTGTCTTTTTTACTTGGTTACATATTTCTTTCATTTTTTACCTTGCTCTCTTCTTACCTCCTTTGTATATGTTTTGCTCTTATTTCCCTGTTTGCTCTAAGAATATTATATTCCATGAAGGATGTGCAATTCACCTATCTTGTTGACTGTCATCTCTCACAACCAGCCTGGGAGGTGCCCAGCCAATACGTGTTAAATGAAAGAGAGGACTGGATGTTAAATCTGTTAGATCTGTTATATTCTACAGATCACAAGTCACACCAGCTTTATGTTCTTTAAATAAATAAATAATGATCGAATACATTAAATGACCCAAGTATGAGTAATTAAGTTAGAGATCACACAAACTTTGTGCCTGCGATATTTTATTTTCTTTCACAATCAATCTTTGGTTAAAGTTAATAATGAGGAGGGCAAGGATCTGAACCATACAGTTCTTAGACACCTTTAATGTGAGTATATTTTCTGACTTTTAGATATGAGAACAGTGGATTGTAGCTTAAAGAGGAGATAGCTCATTGAAAATTTAAGGTAATCAGCAAAACTTTTTGAACAATTACCTCAACTGTTAGCTACCACTTACCCTGAAACTCTTCTTTCTCTTCATCTCACAGATTGTGAATATCGTCTAAAGTAAAAGATGGAAATGCATTCACAGCGCAAATGTAGTGAATTCTAGTTCTCTGATGGTGGTAAATTGCCTGAGATGATCTCCTCTTCCTCCTGTCTCTCTCTCTTCTGAATCACCCATGGGATGTTGACTGGCATTAAAATAAGAAAAACAACAGGGCAGGCAAGAAAAGGGATAAGGAAGAAAAGGGAGGGTGCGTATAACTCAGATTAGGTCTGCTCCCACTATATGATTTGCAGCAGATGTTATCTGTTCAACTCAAGCAGCTGATCCTTGATTTAAAGATAATTTGTTTATTATTGTACTAAATGGAGCCCATAAATCTCTATTACAGGCTGATGAGAACTGAAGAAAATAGTGTATGCTGAAAGCACCAAACAGATCAAATTTTTCCTAGCTTCATTCTCTCCTATAATCTCAAACACTGATAAGCAATATTGACATTTTCACAGAGGCGTAGAAGCAATAAGCAATTCGAGTTTTATACAGTAAATGTGCCTTGAGTTACATTTTCAAGTGGAAGTTGGGCTTAGCTTTGGTAATCTACCAAGCAATATGTTTTGGTGCTGGCTGAGTCTTGTCCTGAAAGTCTGCACTCTTTCAAGCTTCTTGTGTACATTCAACTCCCCTGGGTTCACGTTCTCAGGGAGAAAATTGGATGCACGAAGAATGGAGTTTGCATAAGGCCCTTGTAAGCCTGATTACGGGTATTTACACAGCTGTAATCATTATAAATAAGTTACTTCATAAATTTCAACAAATGAAATCATGTCATGTTATTTTGTCTGCTTTTTCTCTTCTTTGTGCCTCCAAGTCACCAGTGTATCATTTATTTTGGCTCATTTTTGTGAAAATGAGATTTAAGGAAGAGTCCAGTTACAGCATCTGAGAGCCACTGCTCTCCCACCTCAGTGTTTATCTTCTCTGTTGGAGAGAAAAAATGGCAGAAAATAAAATATCTAATGCACTGATACAGGAACACATATGTAGTGTTAACGTTTCTGGAGGATTTTTTCTTTTCTTTTGTTAGGCATGTTAAGGTATTGTTTACATGTAGTAAAATTTACACTTTATCGGGACAGTTCTTGGAGTTTTGACAAAAGTATAGACATATGACCACAACTAGGATTACCATACAGAATATTTCTATCATCTCAAAGAGTCCTACACCTCTTTGGAGTCAACTCCATCTTGTACTATTGTTACGTTTTCTGTTTTTCCATTTCCAGACTGTCATATAAATGGAATCATGCAGTGTGCAGCCTTTGGGTCTAGCTTCTTTTACTTAGCTTAATGTTTTTGAGATTCATCCCTGTTGATGTACGTATCAGTAGTTCATTTATTTTTATTATTGTGTGCTATTTTATTGCATCAGTGTATCACAATGTTGTATCCATTCCCAAGTGAGAGATGTTGGGTTATTTTCAGTTTGGTGTTATGAATAAAGCTTCCTATATACATAGTTGTGCAGGCCTTTTGTGGATGTGTCTTCATTACTTTTGGATGAATACCCAGGAGTAGGATTACTGCCTCATAGAGCAAATATATGTTTAAGTTTATAACCAATGGCAAACTGTTTCCAAAGTGTCTGTACCATTTTACATTCCTACCAGTCATGGATGAGAGATCCAGTTGCCTCTACCTTCTCCTTAGTAGTAGGTGTTGTTGAGTTTCATTAAAAATAAATTCTGATTGTTTGGTGACATCTCATCATGTTTTTTATTTGCATTTTTCTTATGCCTGATGATGTTGAGCCATTTTATGTGCCTGTTAAACATTTGTGTACCTTCTTTGGAGAAATGTCAATTTAAATTCTTTGACAAGATTCTTCAAAAATGAAACATAGAATTGCCATATGACAAGCAATTTTATTCCTTTCTATATGCTCAGAAAAATTTAATGCAAGAACTCAAAAAAAACACTTGTACACCAATGTTCATAGCAAAAATATTCACAATAGCCAAAAGGTAAAAACAACCCAAATATCCACCAAGAGGTAAACTGATAAACAGAGTGTGGTATTTACACACAATGGAATATTATTCAGTCTTAAAAAGGAATGAAATTTTGATATATGCCACAACATGGATGGACCTTGAAAACATTAGGATAAGTGAAATAAACCAGACACAGAAGGACAAATATAGAATTCCACTTATATTAGGTACTTAAAAGAGGTAAATTCGTCAGGGTGCAGTGGCTCATGCCTGTAATCCCAGCACTTTGGGAGGCTGAGGCAGGTGGATCACCTGAGCTCAGGAGTTCGAGACCAGCCTGGCCAAAATGGTGAAACCCCATCTCTACTAAAAATACAAAAATTAGCTGGGAGTGGTGGCAGGTGCCTGTAATCCCAGCTACTCAGGAGGCTGAGGCAAGAGAATCTCTTGAACCTGGGAGTCGGAGGCTGCAGTGAGCCGAGATCACGCCATTGCTCTCCAGCCTGGGCAACAAGAGTGAAACTCTGTCTCAAAAAAAAAAAAAAAAAAAAGAAGACGACGACAAAGGAAAAGAAAAAGAGGCAAATTCATAGGGATGGAAAGTGCAATGGAAGTTATCAGAGGCTAGGGAGAGAGGGAACCAAAAATTAGTTGTGTAACAGGCACAGAATTTATGTTTAGGATGACAAAAACATTCTGAAAATGAACAGTGGTGAGAATTATACAACAGTGTGAATGAACTTTTGGCCATTTAATTGTACACTTAAAAATAGTTGAAATAATACATTTTATGTACATTTTACCGCCATAAAAATAAACCTTTTCTTCACTTTATATTTGAGTTGTCTTTTTGAGCTTTAGAAGTTTTGTTTTTATATTCCAGAGACTAGATACTTATCAAATATATGATTTCAGAATATTTATCTCATTCTGTGAGTGTCCTTTGATGCAAAAAGGTTTTTATTTATAATGAAATCTAATGTATTTATTTTTTTCAGTGAGTGTCCTTTGATGCAAAAATGAAGTCTAATGTACTTATTTTTTTCTTTGGTTGCTTGTGCATTGGATATCATATCTGTAAAACCATTGCCTAATTCAAAGTCATTAAGACTTACATTTGTTTTCTTCTAAGAGTTTCATAGTTTTAGTTCTTGCATTTAGGTTTTTGATCCATTTTGAGTTGATTTTTCCATAATGAGATAGGAATCCAAATTTGTGTTCTGTGTGTGGCTAACCGGTTGTCCTAGCACCATTTGTTGAAAGGGCTAACCTTTCCCTATTGAATTTTCATGACACCATTTGATAGGAAAAGAATTGATATTTTCAATCAATTGGCAATAAATGTATAAAATTATTTCTGGACTCTCAATTTTATTCCATTTATATGTTTTCCCTTATGCTAGCTTCACGCAGTCCTTGTTACTGTAAATTTGTAATCTGTTTTGAAATTAGAAAAAGTAAATCCTTCCATTTTATATTTTCTGGATTGGTTTGGCTAGTCTGAGTGCCTTCCATTTACACATGACTTTTAGTATCAGCTTGCCAATTTCTGTAAAATGATGATTGGAATTTAGATATAGATAGATTAAATCTGCAGATCAATATTAGGATTATTGCCATCTTAACAATATTTGGTCTTCCAATTTGTGAATATGGAATATTGTTTCATTTATTTAGGCCTTCTTTTATTTCTTTTAGTGATATTTTATAGTTTCTGGTGTACAAATCGTGTACTTGATGGGTTAACTTTATCGTATTTTACTCTTTGTGATGGTATTTTAAATGGACTAATTCTCTAAATATCATTTTGGAATGGTCATTGTTCATGTATAGAAATACAACTGATTTGGTACATTGATCTTGTATCTTGCAAACTTGCTAAATTTTCTAAGCTCTAGTAGTGTATTTGTGCAAGATTTATGGTTTTCTATATGTAAGATGTGTCATCTGCAAAGAGAGATCATTTCACTTTTTTCATTCCATTCATTTGTTTCTTTCCATTTCACTTGTTTCTTGTTTATTTCTTTCCTTTTGTTTCTTTTACTAGCCTATTTGCTACCTCCAGCACAATGTTGAATAGAAGTGGTGAAAAAGGGAGAAAGATTCTTAAGAGGTAAACTTTCAGGATTTCACTGTTAAGTACGTATTTTTTATATAGATGTATGTGTTTTTCACAGATGTCCTCTATCAGGTTGAGGAAGTTCTCCTCTGTTCCTAGTATATTGAGTGTTTTTATCAGAAACTTGTATTTTGTCAGATGCTTCTTTTGTATTTATTTTGGATTTTTTTATCCTGGATTCTATTAATATGATTAATTATAATGTTTGTTTTGTGAGTCAATCTTGCATTCCTGATATAAATCCCAATTGGTCATGGTGTATATGTATTTAAATATGCTTTTGGGTTTAGTTTGCAAATATTTTGTTGAGGATTTTTTTCTAACCTTTAAAGAGGGAACATTAATTAGAAGTTTAGGTGGAAAGTTAGGTTGTTGATTGGAGATCATTATTTTTAATGTAAGTACTTAAAAGTATAAATTTTTCTTTGAATACTGTTTTCTTTGAACATCTCATAAGTAGTATTTTCATTTTCATCTGTCTCAAAGTATTTCCTAATTTCCCATATAATTTTGTTGATATATTGTTTATTTAGAAAAGCATTTTGTAATTTACATATAATTTTGAATTTCCCAAATTTCCTTCCACTATGAAGTGCTTTGTAAGATTTCAGTCATTTTAAATTTATTGAGACCATTTATAGCCTACCATCTGCTAAAGAATGTTTCATCAGGATTTCAGAAGAATATTTATTCCACTGTTGTTGGGTGGAGTATGGCTTAGGTGTCTGTTAGGTCTATCTAGTTGGTTTATAGTACTGTTTCACTCTTCTGTTGTCTTGCTGATCTTTTGCCTAGCTTTCCTATCCATCATTGAAAGTGAGATTGAAATATCCAAAATTTATTGCTGAATTTTCTATTATTCCTTAAATCTTTCAACTTTTACTTAATGTGTTTTGAGACTCTGTTGCTATTTGCATACATGTTTGTAATTACTATATCTTCTTCAACTATTGATCCTTTTATAATTATACAATTTGTTGATCCTGTTATAATTATATAATTTGTTTGTCTCTAGTAACAATTTTTTGTTCTAAAATCTATTTTGTCCTATATTAAGTTAGCCAATCTAGCTCCCTTTTGGAATCTGTTTGCATAATGTATCTTTCCCAATACTTTTACTTTCAACCCACTTATGCCTTTGAATTTCAAGATTGTCTCTCATAGACGCATACTAGTTTATTGTTTTTTTTTTTTAAGTCAATTCCACCAAGCTCTGTCTTTTATTTGGAGATCATAGTGGGTTGATGTACTATCCCCTCACAAATAATCAAACCACTATGACTATATGTGTGTATATACACACACACACACACATGCACATGCACATGTATGTCTACCTTATACCTGTGGGTGTGAACTTGTTTGGAAAAAGGGTCTTTGGAAATGTAATCAAGTTAAGATCTTAAGATGAGATGAATTCTGGGTATGGGGAGAGGAGCCTTAAATCCACTGACAGGTGTCCTATTTTGTGTGATGTTTATTCTTTATTCTATTATCGTGGTTAATTACAATGATTGTTGTAATTAATCATATTACATGTAAATAAAGAGAAAGAGAAAAATTTGACACACAGAAGGGAAAATCATGTGAAGGCAGAGGCAGAGGCTGAAGTTAGGCAATTCTCTGCCTATTCCTTGGTAAGGAATAACAAGGATTTCTGGCAGCTACTAGACATTAGGAGAGAAGGTGTGGAATAGCTTCTCCTTCAGGGTCTCCAGGAGGAAACAACTCTGCTGACACCCTGATCTCAGATTACTGGCCTCCAGAATTGTGAGAAAATGAATTCTTGATGTTTTAAATGACCCAGTTTGTAGTATTTTGTTACAGCAGCCTTAGGAAACTGATAGAGACAGTCTAATCCTTTTATATATAATGTAATTATTGATAGGGTAAGATTTACAACTGACATTTTGCTATTTTTTTGTATATGTCTTACGTCTAGTTTTCCTTCCGTCATTAATTATTGGCTTCTTTTTGTGTTAAACGAGTATTTTCTAGTGCACCATTTTAATCACTTTGCTACTTCCTTCACTGTATAACTTTGTGGATTTTATTTTTAATAATTGCCCTGAGGATTACTACTAACCACTTAATTTATGACGATTTACCTGGATTGATTTTATAATCTAATTTAATTTAAAGTGTTAAAAACTTTGCCCCCACTTAGTTGTTTTCCTCTGCTTTATGTTGCTATTGTTACAAATTCTATGTTCATACAATATAAAGATTTATAATTTCATATAACTTTATTGATCTATAATTACTGCTTTATCTTACAATCATGTCAGAGAAAAATGGGAGTAACAAACAGGAGATGCATTTATACTGTCATTTATATTTACCTACATATTTACTTTTACCAATGTTTTTTATTTCTTTGTGTAGATTTTAGTTTCTGTCTAGTGTCCTTTCATTTCAGCCTGAAGAACTCCCTTAAGTATTTATTATAGGGCAGGACTGTCAGTAACAAGCTCACTACGTTTTTATGTGAGAATATCTTAATTTTCCCTGCCTCTTTGATGGATTTTTTAACACATAAAGTTATTTTATTATTATTATCATTATTATTAATGCATTTGTTTGTTATATAATTGTCCATTTGTTGTCTTTTTAAAATAATTTCAACTTTTATTTTAGATACAGTGGGTACATGTGCAGGTTTGTTACATGGGGATATTTAGTGATGGTAAGGTTTGGAGTATGGATCCCGTCATCCTGCTATTGAGCATAGTACCTGATATGTAGTTTTAATCCACCCCCCTGTACCCTCTAGTATTTACAGTGTCTATTGTTCTGATAGTTATGTCCATGAGCGCTCAATGCTTAGCTTCTCCCACTTATAAGTGAGACATATTTGGTTTTGTGTTTCTGCATTAATTTGGTTAGGATTATGACTTCTAGCTCCATTTATATTGCTGCAAAGGACGTGATTTTATTCTTTTTTTATGGTTGCATGGTATTGCATGGTGTATATGTTCACATATACACACTACACGTTTCCTTTATATAATCTACCATTGATGGGCAACTGAGTTGATTCCATTGTGAATAGTGCACTGATGAACATGCAAATGCATGTTTATTTTTGGTAGAATGATTTATTTTTTGGGGGGGTGTATACCCAGAGATGGGATTGCTGGGTCAAATGGTAGCTCTGTTTTAAATTCTTTGGGAAATCTCCAGATTGCTTTCCACAGTGGCTGGACTAATTTACATTCCTACGAACAGTGTGTAAGCATTACTTTTTCTCTGCAGTCTCGCCAGCATCTGTTGTCCTTTTAACTTTTTAATAACAGTGATTCTGACTGATTTGCATTTCTCTGATGATTGGTTTATGCTGAGCATTTTTTTTCATATGTTTGTTGGTCACTTGTATGTTCTCTTTTGAGAATTGTCTGTTCATGTCCTTTGCTCATTTTTTTAATGTAACTATTTGCTTTCTCTTGTTGATTTGTTTATGTTCCCTATAGATTCTGGATATTAGGCCTTTGTTGGATGCATAGGTTGCAAATATCTACCCTATTCTGTAGGTTGCATGTTCGATCTGTTGATAGTTTCTTTTGCTATGCAGAAATTCTTCAGATTAATTAGGTCTCCCCTGTCTATTTTTGTTTTTGTTGCAATTACTTTTGGGGCTTTAGCCAAAAATTCTTTGTCTGGCCAGTACTAAGAAGATAATATTTCCTAGGTTTTCTACCAGGATTTTTATAGTTCAAGGTCTTACATTTAAATCTTTAACCCATTTTGAGTTAATTTTTGTATGTAGTGAAAATATGGCATATGTATTTTGTAATTTTTGTAGGTGTACTGCTTTAATCTTCTGAATATGGCTGGCCAATTATCCTAGTACCATTTGTTGAATAGGAAATCCTTTCCCCATTGCTTGTTTTTGTCAGCCTTATTGAGGGACAGATGGTTCTAGGTGTGTGGCTTTATTCCTAGGTTTTCTATTTTGTTTTATTGGTCTATGTGTCTTTTTTTCCAGTACCAAACTGTTTTGATTACTGTGTCTTTACAGTATAGTTTGAACTTGGGTAGTATGATGCCTCTGGATTTGTCCTTTTGGTTTAAGACTTCTTTGACTATTCAGGCTCTTTTTTGGTTCCATATGAATTTTAGAATATGCTATTTTTCTAATTCTAATTTTCCTAATTCTGTGAAGAATGACATTGGTAACTTGATAAGAATAGCATTGAATCTGTACATTGTTTTGGGCATTATGACCATTTTTACAATATTAATTCTTCCAAACTATGAACATGGAATGTTTTATTTATTTATTTGTATCATCTGTAATTTATTTCAGCAGCATTTTGTAATTCTCCTTGTAGAATTTGTAATTCTCCTTGTAGAATCTTTCATCTCCTTTGTTAGCTGTATTCTTGCATACTTTATTTTCTTTGTGGTTATTGCAGGTGGCATTGTCTTCTTGATTTCACTCTCAGCCTGGATGTTGTTGGTGCATAGAAATGCTACTGATTTTTGTACGTTTATATTGTAACTTGAAACTTTATTGAAGTTGCTTATCAATCCTTGGAGTCTTTTGGCAGAATATTTAGGATTTTATAGTTATAGAGTCATATCAGCAACAAAAATAGTTTGACTTTTTTCCTATTTGGATATTTTTTTCCTATTTGGATACTTTTTTTCCCTCTTGCCTGATTACTCTGTCTAGGACTTCCAGTACTATGTTGACTAGGAGTGGTTAGAATGGGCATCTTTGTCTCAGTTCTAAATGGGGAATGGTTTGAGCTTTTGCCTATTCAATGTGATGTTGGCTGTGGATTTATCATAGATGGCTTTTATTATTTCGAGATATGTTCTTTCAATGCCTAGTCTGTTGAGGGTTTTTATCATGAAGAAACATTGGATTTTATCAAAAGCTTTTTCTGTGTCTACTGACATGATTATATGGTTTTAGCTTTTGATTCTATTTAGCACTAAATTCTTTCATCAAGAGGCTAGAAAGGTCTCAAATTAACACTCTAAGTTTACACCTAAAGGAACTAGAAGAAAAATATCAAGCCAAACCAAAGCTAGCTGAAGAAAAGAAATACCTAAAATTAGAGAACAACTTAATGAAACTGAGATGCAAAAATCCATACAAAAAACAATGAAACCAAGAATTGACTCTTTGAAAAAATAAGATTGACAGACCTCCTAGCTAGATTAACAAGGAAAATAAAAGAGAAGATCCAAATAAGCACACTCAGAAAGAACAAAGGTGATATTAAAACTGATCCCACAGAAATATAAACAATTCTCAAGGACTACTATGAACAACTCTATGAACACAAAATAAAAAATTTAGAGGAAATGGATACATTCCTGGAAGTATACAATCCCAAGATTGAATCAGGAAGAGATTGAAACCCTGAAGAGACCATTATAAACTTCTGAAATGGAATCAGTAATAAAGAATCTATCAACCCAAAACAGCCCTGGATCGGATTCACAGCTAAATTATACCAGACATAAAACGAAGAACTGACACCCAAACATAAAACGAAGAACTGACACCGACTCTACTGAAATTATTTTGAAAAATCATGGAAGATGAGGTCCTCCCTGACTCATTCTGTAAATCCAGCATCAATCTGATACCAAAATCTGGCAGAGACACAGCAAAAAAAGAAAACTCTAGACCAGTATCTCTCATGAACATAAACACAAAAATCCTTTAAAAAAAACCTACCAAATTGAATCCAGTGGCACATCTAAAAGCGAATACACCACAATCAAGCAGACTTAATTCCTGGTATACAAGGTTGGTTAAACATATGTAAATTAATAAATGTGATTCACCGTATACAGGATTATTTTTTAGCTTTTTGAAGATAACATCTCAGTGACTTCTGTCCTCCAGGGCTTCTAATGAGAAATCAGCTGTTAATTTTTTTCTTTCTTTTTTTTTGAGACAGAATCTCACTCTGTTGCAACAGAGTGCAATGGCACGATCTCAGCTCACTGACTCACTGCAGCTTGCTACTCTTGGGGTTCAAGTGATCCTACTGCCTCAGCCTCCCAAGTAGCCAGGATTACAGGCATGTGCCACCGCATGCTGCTAATTTTTGCATTTGTTAGCAGAGACAGGATTTCACCACATTGGTCAGGCTGGTCTCGAACTTCTGACCTCAAGTGATCCACCTGCCTCAGCCTCCCAAAGTGCTGGGATTACAGGGTTGAGCCACTGTGCCTGGCCTCAGCTGTTAATCTTATTGAGGATCCTTTGTACGTGAAGAATTGTTTCCCCGTTTCTTTCTAGCTTCTTTCAAGATTCTTACTGTCTTTGGCTTTTGAGATAGTTGCTTATGATGTGTATAGGTGTGGATTTCTGAGTTTATTCTATTTGTAGATCATTGAATTTTGTGTATGTTTTGGTTAATGTCTTTTCATTAAAATTAGGAAGTATATGGCCATTATTCCCTTTAGCCTGTTGATGTAATGGATTACATTTATTGATTTTTGAATGTTGAATAGTCTTGCATACCTGGAATAAATCCCACTGGGTCAGGATGTGTAGATCTTTTCAAACATTGTTGGACTGAATTTACTAATGTTTTGTTGATGATTTTTGCATTTATGTTCAGAAGAGACATTTATCTGCAGTTTTACTTTTTATTTTTGTGGTATCTTTATCTAATTTTGGTACTTAGGTAATAGTGTCCTCACAGAATTAGTTAGGAAGTATTTTGTCTTCTTTTATATTCTTGAGGAGATTATAAAGAATTTATATGATTTGTTTCTTAAATGTTGGGTAGAATTTACCAGTGAACCCAGTTGGTCCTGGTGCGTTCTATTTTGGAAGGTTATTCAATATCAATTCAATTTTTAAAAGAGACATAGACCTATTCAAATTGTTTGTTTTTTTCTTGAGTGACTTTTGGCAGATTGTTTCTTTCAATAAATTGATCGATGTCATCTGTTACTCTATTTGTGGAAATAGAGTTGTTCATAACATTTCTTTATCATCTTTATAATGTCCATGGGACCCAGAGTGATGGCCCTTCTTTCATTTATGATATTAGTAATTTGTACATATTTTTTCTTAGTTAGCCATCTAGAGTATTATTAATTTTATTGATTTTTTCCAAAGAACTAGCTTTTGATTTTGTTGATGTTTCTTCATTGACTTCCTGTTTTTAATTTCATCAGTTTCTGCTCTCTTATTAGTTCTTTTCTTCTGCTTACTTTGAAATTAAATTTATTCTTCTTTTTCTAATTTCTTAAAAAGGAAGTTTAGACTATTCATTTTAGATTGTTATTCTTTTCTAACATAGGCATTCAATGCTATAAATTTCCCTTTGATCACTGCTTTCACTGCATTCCTTAAATTTTGGTAAGTTGTTTCCAGACTGGAAACTGGAGCCCCTTATTTCCTCTTCTTCTTCTTCTTGTTTTTTTTTGTTTGTTTGTTTTTTGTTTTTTGTTTTTGTTTTTTGCTCCCGCCTTTTTTCTCTCTCTGGGACTCCCAATATGGATGTGTCAATATGCTCAAGTTTTCACATGTCTATGAAACTCTATTCATTTTTCTTCATTTTTTCCCTTTAGTAATGGACTGAATAATCCTTATTAACCCATTCTTTCTTTTGCCTGCTCAAATATTCTATTGAGCTTCTCTAGTAAATTTATTTTGGTTAATATAGTTTTCGGCTCCGAAATTTCTATTTGGCTCCTTTTATAATATTTATCTCTTTATAATTTTATATTTGATGAGTTATCATTTTCACACTTTTCCTTAGTTCTTTAGACATACTCTCCTGTAGTATTTTGAACATATTTAGAATAACTGGTTTAAGAAATCTGTCTAATAAGTCCAATTTTGGGACTTCCCTAGGAAGTTTCCATTCATTGCTCATTTTTTCTAAGTGAGGGCTATAATTTCTTCTCTCTTTGCTTACCCTATTTGTTGTTATTCTTGTTGGACAAGGACATTGTAAATAGCATGCAGTAACTTGGGAAGTCAGATTCTACCCCTTCACCAGGGTTTGTTCTTGTTGCTGCTTGCTGTAGTTATTTGTTTAATGATTTTTCTGAACGAATTCTATAAAGTCTGTATTCTTTCAGTGTGTCCACTGAAGTGTCACTCAGTTAGCTTTGTGGCTAGCTCCTATTTGAACAGAGATTTCCTCAAATGTCTGGAACCAATAAATCTACTCTTTGCCTGTGGGCTGTGTGTGTGTGTGTGTGTGTATGTGTGTGTTGGAGCATGTCTTCAACTCTCATCCAGGTAACTGACAACTCTGCCTTAACTTTCACTTTCTGCTTGTGTAAAGCCTCAAGGTCAGCCAGGAGTAAAAGCTAAGGACCAGCTCAAGTCTTTCCTGAGTATGCATATAACCGTATACATGCTGTATGTGGACTTCTAGTTTCCCAGGAATATGTTAGAGATTTTGAAAGTCTCTTTGGATATCTTATTTTTCAGTTGTTCTTTTTACGCTTTTTGGATAGTCTATTGTTTGCCCAAATTGTTATCTATCCTTTCAGGCAGCCATGACATTCAAACCCTTGCTTTTTATTGTTTTTGACAAATATTTCCAAGGAGAGACTTTTTGCACTGGATGAGCTCCGATTTAGGTCAAACACAACCAAGTCTTACAGGGACCCACCAATCAGGTGAAAAAAAAAATGACAATTTGAGGGGAATTAAGCTTTGGAAAACCTCCAGTTCTATTCTGTTCCCTCCAGACTGGGAATGTGGTCTTTTATTTACAAGGCTACGGCTAAATTGGAAAGTGAGGGATAGGACTAGGGCAAATTAAAGTGCCACAAAGTTTCGTATTGTTACTGAGATTTCACTATATTCCCTGAACAAACATTCTCCATGTTCCTGAAATCCATTGAAATCCATCTAAAAACATTGATTCTGACTTTTTTTTGTGAGTTTTTCGTTGCCTTTGAAAGGGAATACTTTTTCACAGGATCTTACTTTGCCATGTTTGCTTACATCTAAAATGTGTGTGTGTGTGTGTGCGCGTGTGTGTTCTTACATGCTAGTGCCCAAATATATGTAATGAGCACTATATCCCTTTTAAAGATGGTATAGAGGTTAAGATTTGCTTTTAATTTGAGTAAAATATGTAGTAGGTGACATATAAAAAGACCCACTTTACTGACTGGTCAGATGTAGGATTGGAAAATCTGTAAGGACAATAATTCCACGTTATTTTAAGGGTTCCTGGACAAATCCTATTGTAGGACTTGGGCCTCCTCAGAGAATTAATGTTTTCTAATAATCACTTTTTTCTTTGGTCACTAGACTCACCCCTAAATTAATTAAAACTTGAAGGCCTTAAAAAACACCTGACAATTTCAACTGTATTATGATGCAACAGTTTTAATTTAGGCACAAATGCAAAGTTGAAAACTAAGAGTGTGATTTTTATTTTATTTTTTTTTTTTATTTTATTTTATTTTATTTTTTTTTTGATTTTTATTTCATCATTTTATTTTAGAAGGTCAAAGGATTGCTTCTGCCTTGGAAGAACAGTATTTGAATGTCTAATCTCTCTCAATAAGCCTCAGACACACTGAGTTGGGCCAGTAAAGAAAGATGGTCCAACAGTCATTTATTTAAGCAGGACAAGGACCCGATGTTACTGTCACTACAACTGCCGGGACCCTTTGGCTGAAATTCTTTTGTACCTCTAAATACTGAAGAAGAACTCAGTATAATTCAGGGCTCATTCTCTGCATCTTCTTACCTCCTCCTCTGTGCCTTCTTATCTCTTTCTCCACTCCATACTTGGTTCATTGTAGTGAGAAACTGTAGCTTTTCATTTTGGTCTTTGGTTAGGGGCCCTTCTTTTTTCCATACTGAATCCAGAGGAGATGGGATGTGGCATGGAAGCTTGTTTTTAATCATATCTGTAAGTATACATTTTTTTGTGTACTATCAATTTGGAGAGGGAAGAAGACTCCACTCTTGGCTTCATCTATGTAACTAGAAATTTATTCCTAAATCAAACAGTCTTAGCAAGGATGACTTATTTCATAATATTCAGCAAACATTATGTAAAATCATGCAGCATATTGGAGGCCTCACTCTAGAAAGAAGTGGAGCTAAGCATAAAGTATGTGTGCTAATAGCTTTGTGACTGACTTGGCCCACATTTATGAAACGATGGTTCTTCATATCTGGTCTATCAATTGACTGAGTTTACACTCTGATTAACCCAGACATGGATAAATTACATTCATCTTGACTCCAGATGGCAAATGTGCTCATGAATTTTGGTACTTGACTACATTGCTTTTCTCATAAAGTTGCATACAGATGTTAAAGGGATAATGCTGGGTTGCATTTGTGAGATAAATACAAAATATCTGATATATGAACCATTTATTTGGAGTGTAGGTTCTTTGTATGTCATTGCTCATGGTCCAGTCAGAAGACACTATGGCCATGATATATTTAGTCTGGCAATTGTTCTCATCTAAAATAACTACATCAGACTAATGTATAGTTTGTATGCATTATTGTGTCATTCTTCATTGCTTACATTGCAAAAAGTTCTGAAGTAGGCCGGATCATATCTATATAGCAGACCTAACTTGATTGGGCAGAGCACATCTCGTTAATTCACTTGTTTATTTAACAAATATTTATTAAAAGCTTACTATGGCCCAACAACTCTGCCTGTTGCTGAAAGATAACACCAAGGATAATGCATAGTGACTGAACAAAGCTTTGCCTGGTGTTTGGATCAGAAGCTGTCAGAGGAACCATCAATACAAATTTGGAACAAGCAGCTGCTAGAGGCAAATGAGCCTTACTACTTTCTTTTTCAACAGAACTGCTATATAGAGCAGCTCTGTCCAATATGGGAGCCAATAGCCACATGGAGCTCTTTAAATTTCAATTTTAAAATTAATTAACATTAAGTAAAATATAAATATTTGTCAGCCATGCTAGCCTCATTTCAGGTACTCATTCAGCACATATGTCTAGTGACTACTGTATTGCGTAGCACACATATAGGATATCTCTACTATCACAGAAAATTCTATTCTATTTAGCAGCCCTGACACAGAAGTTGGAAGGAAAAAAAAAATTCCTGGTAACTTCATTTACAACTTCATGATTAATATCAGGCAGAATTTATGAGTTAACACGATTTCCTACAATAGATACATTTATGAGGACAAGAAATTATTTAAATTGTGTTTTACCAGCTTTGAAGTTAACACAAAAAGACAGACTGTAGTTAATTTAAAAAGTTGTTACCTCGGGTGTCCTCATTTTCCTTATAGTGAATATTAGAAAAGATAGAAAGCTAATGCAAAAACTAATAATAATGATTGCACTCATTTCTAACTCTTCACAAAATTCATTTTCCTCTTTCTTCTTTCAATACAGTGCAATAGTACAATGTACTTAGCTGACCAACTACCTTCCCTTACAACTGGGTGTGGTCCCTTGGTTCTCACCAATGTGAATTGAAGTAGCATGAGTTCTGGACAGAATCTTTAACTGACTGACATGCTTCCTTCATATTTTTTTTTTTTTTTTTAAACTTTGCTGCAAGTCAGTTTTTGTCCCATGGCTTCCATCAGGCAGCAAAGAAAACAACCCTGTGTATACCATGGTGGAAAACCAGGAGAAGCCTAAGTCTCCAAGATTGTGTGGGGTCAAGAGGCCCTCTAACCTGAAACGGCAACTGATATATGGAAGAAAAATACATTTGCACCTTGTTTGGTCCATTGCATTTGATGATTTGTTTGTAAATGCAGCTAATATCAACTTTTTTTACATAAGAGAAGATACAAACTTGATTTTGCTTGAGAACAACTTTTCAGTCTTAAATGTTAGAAACAATGCTTTTTCTTTTGCTTCCTCAATTATAAATATTCTGCATCTTTTGTAATTTATTCAAAAAAATAAATTTATTATTTCAAAAAAATAAATAAATTTATAGCACTTCTTGAATAAATAGTACTTTTATTCTTTTTTTGGTATGATGGTTATTTCAATTTGTTTTTTATTTATTTATTTTTATATTTTTATTATACTTTAAGTTCTAGGGTACATGTGCACAATGTACAGGTTTGTTACACATGTATACATGTGCCATGTTGGTATGCTGCACCCATTAACTCGTCATTTACATTAGGTATATCTTCTAATGCCATCCTTACCCACAACGGGTCCCAGTGTGTGATGTTCTCCTTCCTGTGTCCAAGTATTCTCATTGTTCAATTCCCACCTACGAGTGAGAACATGTGGTGTTTGATTTTCTGTTCTTGCAATAGTTTGCTGAGAATGATGGTTTCCAGCTGCATCCATGTCCCTACAAAGGGCATGAACTCATCCTTTTTTATGGCTGCATAGTTTTCCATGGTGTGTATGTGCTTTTATTCTTAATGAGATCGCTTTCTGTGTCTGTAAAGCCTTTATCTTAGTTTGGTTTTATGAGAAGCAGTGTCTGAGTTGGGGATTCTCTTTCATTTCTTGAGTGGGTACTCTCAGGAACCTGTGAATAGTGAGGGAAGCTGGATATGGAAGGGAAAAGAAAATATGTGATTCTGCTGAAAACAAACCTCAGCCTGATTATACAGGATGCTCTAGAGTAGAAATCTCACTGCAGAGTTGTTCGTCCGTGAGGCAGCAGCAGTTTTTTGAGCCTTAATGTCTGTCACTCCTTGGCTAGTGGGAACTCCAAGACATTTATCAGAGGGTGGGTTCTTACTGGATGAAGGCAATCCTCTGTGGAAGAGGCCACTGTGAGCTGAGAACAGATAACAGGACTGCACTGGGGAACAGGTGCACCAGCCCAGTGAGAGCCCCTGGGCATTGCACCAGCATTCATTATAGCTCCTTTTCCTTAAACATGCGAACTCACGACCTGTGGTTCCCCATTAGATAAGGCTGATGGTAATATTCTCTTCCCCAAGGGGAATGTATACTTTTCATGACTTCAAATATAGTCTCTAATTTTGCAGGGCAAATTCTTTCATGGGAAGACAGACAGAAAGTTTTGATGCAAATACAAAACTTTGGACAGTATCTTTGAATAATAAAGAGAAGAAGGAACAACTCTTCCTTGGGATGCCACAGAAGCCTGTCTCTGGTGTAAGCAGGTTACACGAGAAGACAATTGTGTTTGATGGTACAAGAACCTGAATTCTGGAGCCAGATGGTCTCTGCTTGAATTGAGATTCTGTCACTAACATGCTTTGTGACCCTGAGCAAATAACTTGACTTCCTGCACCTCAGATTCTTCCTCTAAAATGTGGATAATGACGGATAATAATAGCTATTGATCGATGAGTGTAATAAATAATTCGATGTATACAAAGGTGTTTAAACAGCACCTGGAAACACAGGGAGAGCCATGTAAGGATGGCTCTTGTTATAGGAAAGCTAGGCCTTGAAATGAGAGGTGACAGGTGCCGGGTACAGGATGGGAGAGGGCAATGGTTAAAGAAGTCCGTGCCCTCTGGAGGCAGATATTCTAGAATTAAATCTCTACTCTTGACATTGGGCAAATTACTTAAATTCTTTTTCCTTGTTTCCTCACCTTTAAGGTTGGAATAATGATAGCGCTTCTCATATAGAAACACAGTGAAAGTTAAGCAAAATAGTCATTGTCAAATTCTTACAAGAGTACCTCATGCATAATACACTTTCAATAAATATTGTTATTCTTATTATGTTATTATTATTCCATGAGGAACGGCAGGGAACTTTTTCAGCAAAAGGGGAAAACTTCATTGGGACAGGTTCATTGTTTGTACACAGGAGTTTTATAAGGTGAGTATGAGATTGTAAGATAAGTAGAAGCTGCACTGGCAAATCCCCTACTGTGCAAAGCTAAGGTGCTTTGACTTGGTTCTCTGTAGGCACTCTGAACTCATTGAACATCAAATATATTTTCCCGAGTCTCTTTCAGAGGAAAGAAGTGGTACTCATTATCTAATACCACATAACAAATTATCTACTTAGTGTCTAAAGACATAGCTATTAATTTAGCTCATGATGTATAGGCTGAAAATTTGGGTTGCAATCAGTTGAGAGATTCTTCAGGTCTCAGATAAGCTCCTTCTTGATTCTATGTTAATTTTATGCTTAGATTGGTAGCTCTGCCTCAAGGTTTTGGGTGGGTATTGGTTTGGAGCAGCTGGGTTCTCCCTATGTGGTCTCTCATCCCTTGGAAGGTGAACCCAAGCTTGTTATTTTTGCAGAGGCAGTGTCCCAATAAAGAGCACACAAAGGCTCTCCAGGCCTAGGCTCAGAACTGCACAGCATCATTTGGAGGCATTTTATTGGTTAAAGCAAATCACAAGCTCTAGCCCAGAGTCAGAGTGGGTGGGAATTTTAATACAAAATCACAGGGGAAAGAACATGGATACAGAAAAGCCATTAACTCAGATATCAGTGAAAACAATCTAACAAATTCTCCAAGGATCACTTATTTAATTCATGAGAATGGTCAGAGGAAGCAAATACAGCATTGAGCCTCCCTTGAAAGTGGCCAACTTTCGTAAGGTTCTAGTAAGGTCACTGGCAGGGAAGGGAAGTGAGGAAAGACCAACTTGTGGAAGATCCTGGGCAGGAATGGTTACTCTAAAGTGGTGGGCCACCTTGGCCTTGCTATTTCTCCAACCTTCTCTGCTATGCATTTCATAGAATTGGTAGTTGGCACCAGAAAGAGATCTGGTTGGGCAGAAACCTTCATCCTGGAGGATGAGGAGGCCTCCCTATTTCACATGATTTAAAAAGAGGCATTCAGTACCAAGAGAATTCATTATGGAAAAGAAAGGAAAATGTATTATACAAAAGCAGAACTTTTAGAAAAAAAATTAAGACTCTTCTCTTCCCTCTGTATCTCTTTATGCAGAGAAGTAGAAAATGAATAAATTTCATAATAAAAGGACTACAGAATCAGATAATATTGACTAGATGTCATTGGTTGATAAAGAAGAGTACCAAGTAATAATATTTGAACTCTACATTGTTATGCATGTTTAATATAATTTATAAAAGTGAATTTTCATGTAACCACTTAAAGTTTGTATAGGGAATATATATTTTATTGAGGACCATTCACCTGTAAGGCAAGAATCAATTGGGGAGCATAGGTTAATATAAAGATCAATGGCTATGTTATGCTGATATTGAATTGGGAAGCCAAAACTTAGGTTTTAAATCCAAGCCTTGCCTGGGTCCCTTGAGTTACACACCCAAGCTCTTTGAACAATAATTTATTGAATTGGGCTATGACTTGGTTTGGGTTGACCCAGAAGCTGCCCTTGAGAAAATAATTTGAGTACAAGTAGGGAAGGGAGCCCAGGAAACCCTGGTAGGGAAGGGGATTGAGGAAGCAAGGCAGCAAAGGGAGAGCAGCTAGTAGGAGATGTATTAGCAGGGTGACCAATGCAGGCACCTGGAGCTTAATCCCACCGAGAAAGTCTGGGAGTAGGGCAGACCAGATGCCTCAGAGATATCCTGTGTGAGAGAGGAAGGAGCTGGGGTGTTTGTTTATACACCCATTGCCATCAGTCTTTGGTTCAGGGCTGCTCCCAGGAGACATTACTTGCCTGGAATGTCCATCCAGCCTGTGGCAGAGGAGGCTCCTGCAGCCAGAGAAAGTCTTTAGGCGAAGATATGTCAGTGATGTGCATGGAAATGGTAAATGCCGACGGAATGTGGATTGTGACTTGACAGCATCTGCTCCAGCCTAAATTCCTATTTTCAAATGTTTTTTTAAAGTAGATACTCAAATTACTTTATAAGACATAAAACAGCATACAAGGTTGATTTTTTAAAAAGGAGTTACAATAATTTTTGTGATTGTGAGGGTGTGCTTGGGTGCTCAGTGCTTTCTCTTTCCCTATGGTGCTGAAAAACCAGCTCAGAGGTACCTCTGAGAAATGCAAGGGCTTCTTGAAAAGTAGCTTAAAAACGCATGATTTCCACCTTTAAGAACATTTCCAGTTCTAGCTCTCTGACATTTTTGTACCAAGCTGCTTTCTGCCTTTTCCCTTCTGTTAATACTTCTTCTGTGTCCTTTCCTCTTAAAAACAAAATCAACGCAATGTTCTTTAAAACCTCATAGCTGGGCGCGGTGGCTCACGCCTGTAATCCCAGCACTTTAGGAGGCTGAGGCGGGTGGATCACCTGAGGTCGGGAGTTCAAGACCAGCCTGGCCAACATGGAGAAACCCTGTCTCTACTAAAAATACAAAATTAGCTGGGTGTCGTGGTGCATACCTGTAATCCCAGCTACTCAAGAGGTTGAGGTGGGAGAATCACTTGAACCCGGGAGGCAGGAGGTTGCGGTGAACTGAGATTGCGCCATTGCACTCTAGCCTGGGCAATAAGAGCGAAACTCTGTCAGAAAACAAACAAACAAACAAACAAAAAAACCTCATAAATCCAGTTGGATTTCAGTGGTAAAGGGGGAAGTGGGGAGGGTTGAAGACTCAGAATGGAGAATAAACACAACAAAATGTTACAAAACAGCTAATTGGATGACTATTTAAAACCCACAGTGACTCTCCAGGAGAGGTAGTCATAGTAACACGCCCAGGAATATCCTCCCAGTGTGTGTGCAAGCTGGAGAAGGAGGATGGGTGGTGCAGAGGGCAGGGGTCTGCTGGGTGAAGGACCCTCCAGTACAGATTCTGTACACATACTGAAAAGGAACGGCCTTAACATAAACTGCGAATCCCCTCAACAAACACAGAGGTTTATCTATATTTTAGGCAATTTACTTGTGGAATCAAAAGTTGGCCTCTTTAGAGATAACTTATATGAAAGCATTAAAAAAAAAATCTTTGATAAAATTCACACTCTAAGGAAAAAATTAAAAAAGAGAAGACCAAATGGAAACTGTGGGCGATATCTGTGATTGTGCCTTTTGAAGTTGTTCCTTAGATATTGCTCTGGGTTTGGACTCTCATCGTGTTATATTCACATTGACTGAAACTGTATGGAAGCCCCATTAGATATTGTAGTAAAAGTTATGAGTGTCTGCCTAATGCCCCTCTGTCCAGCCTGTGCACCAGCTGCGGTGAAGAGTCAAAGCTAATGACTCACAGATGCTTCCTATCCAGAGGATCTGCCTCTCCAGGAAATGCCTGGAAAGCTATGCTGGTCCTAGAGCCCCAAACCAATGACTGATCCTGGGGTATAAAATCTTGGCTCCTTGCCTCAATTTGGGACATAACTGTGGTGCCCTTTATCCTTACCCATGGGATCATCCTTAAGCCAGACACCAGCTAGAACTATTTCCCTCGCTCAGCTCCTTCCTATGTTCCACCCATTTCCCTCACTTTCTTAAAGATTTTTTTCTAAGAGTACTCCCTCAATAAATCACTTGCAAAGTATTCTCCTTTTTAGGACTTGTTTCTTTTTTTTTTTCTTGTTTTTCTTTGAGACGGAGTCTTGCTCAGTCGCCGAGGCTGGAGTGCAGGGGCTCGATCTCAGCTCACTGCAAGCTCCGCCTCCCGGGTTCACGCCATTCTCCCGCCTTAGCCTTACGAGTAGCTGGGACTACAGGCGCCCGCCACCACACCCAGCTAATTTTTTTGTATTTTTAGTAGAGACGGGGTTTCACCGTGTTAACCAGGATGGTCTCAATCTCCTGACCTTGTGATCCGCACGCCTCGGCCTCCCAAAGTGCTGGGATTACAGGCGTGAACCACCGCGCCCGGCCTTTAGATCTTGTTTCTAAAAAACCTATCCTAGACAGGTATCTTGTGAATAGCCCTGGAATAGGATGAGTCCATCTGCCTTCAAGCCCTTGGTCTACCACTGGAGAGCTCTGAGACCATGTGCAAGTGTGTTGATCTCTCAAGCGTGTGGTTACACAATGGCAAAATTCAACTAGATCATTGTTGTTATTGTTGTTTTCATCTGCACCTACTCCCTTGCCAGCTTCTTCACTGTCTTACTTCCCTTCCCTCTCTCTCACAGGTTTCTTTAGAGATCCTTCAATCTATATATCACTTGTAAAACCCCACACATGAGGCTTTGTTTCTAGAGAACTTGACCAAAGACACATGCTAATAGTTGGGGGCAGGGGCAGAATGTGTTCCTTGTAGCCCAATGGGAGCCACCTAAGTCTACGAGTGATTGGCACCCTTCCTTCCCCTCTCCAACCAGAATGAGTCCTCTTTCATTGGATCTACTCATAGGATTTCCACAAGATTTCTGGCAAAATGAGAGCTCTTTGTTGCTAATATCTGAAATCTGTTAGACCAGATGATCTCTCAGGTAGGGTGTGGCTCAACTGTTCTAAGAGGGCTTTCTTTACCACTCACAAAATAACGGTGTCCCAAATTCATTGGGATTGGAGAATAAATGGGATCAGGCAAGTACTAAAGAAAATATTGTTGGCTGGAGGAGGCTGGGCATCACTGCGAAATTCTTCAAATTAATTCTGTAGGAGAAGGATTATTTATATCCGTTAGCTTTTCAAAGTCTGCCATTTTGGGGCTGCTCGCCTGAAAACCTCAAGCTTTTCATGCCAGAGTAGATAATATTGTTGTCCTGCCTTGATTTCCTTTACTGGACTTAAGCATTCATCCTCCAGTTATCCTTAGCTAATGGCAGCTGTCTCACCTGGAGATGCTTGGGTGTTTATCCCCTGCTCTCCATGGCCAGAAATTGCCATGGACAATCACTGAATGATGTTGGAATTGTAAAGCCTCTCTATCGCCTTGCCTCCAGATGCGACCACGCTGTGATGTAATTCACATTCTAGAGCTCCTCATAGTATCAGGATGAAGCTCAACTAGAGCTGAGACCACATTGTTGCTCAGTCCCTTTCTGACTCTATTCTGCTTCCTTCGCTCCCTCATGGGCATCTTTTGACAGCATTCCCTCAAAAAGTCATTTGCAAAATAACTCCTAGGTGAGGCCTTGCTTCCACAGAGCTCGACAAGCTAATGATTCAGAGGGTTGAGGGCCGTGGGGAGTGAGATTTGGCTGGGAACTGACTGCAAATTGACAATACTGGAGTTCACAGTAAACAATCAGTAGCCACTCATTTAGAAAGCCTTGTATTTTATTCTCTTTTGAGGTTTCCCCAAAAATCTCTTTAATGTGTGAAAATAAAGAGAAAAAAAGTTTCCAGTGTGCTTTCTTATAAAAAAAAATTGGAGAATTGTTTTTGTTTGTAGGTTTTATTCACAGTTGTATCCTTAGTGTTTGTAACAGGGGGTATTCAAATACTTGTTGAATATAATTGGACATATATTCAACAACTAGTTGGTAGACTTTTGTATTTCTGAGTTTATTTAGGATACAATAAAGATATAAAAATGGTCAGTTTAAGGAATGGAATAGACGGTTAATTTACTTTTAAGTTTATTAACTTTGCTTCTAATCTTTTCATTGAAGTAGAACAATTTTTTAAATACTAATTATCATCTCCATTCTTCTGCACTGTGATTGTTTTGTTCTTTTAGAGAATATACTTCTTACAGAGAAGTTAGCTATATTCGGAACTGGGCATTCAAATATCCATCATATCTAGGCTCTAAGCTACAATTTCTCTGGACTGCACTTTACTCAATTCTAAATGCCATTTTAAAAGCTAGTTTTGACATTTATTCAAACCATCTGAGGTCTCTAGTCCTCTGGGAAGACTGTGTGTGGTGCTGAATGACTAATATGGATTCAACTAGCCTTTGAGTGGTTTACAGAGCAGGCCATGATATCAGGATTTTTGAGAATTTCAATGCGATTAAATCTGGCACCATTTCTGCTGGTATCTTTTTTTCTCAAGGATGAAGTGCATATGTTTCTTGATGGATACAGAGGAGAAAGAAAATAAATTTCGAGAAATTTGGACAATATGTTATTTTGATTTCCTTTTCACCGCCTCAGCTACAACTTTTAACTGGTAGGGAAGTGCAAAGCCGGGATTTATCTGAAGTGCAAAATTTAAGGAGGTACCAAAAAATCGAGTAACCAAGAAATACAGTATTTTAATGCAATTTTTAATTATAGGAAAAACATTTAACATAAAATATAACATCTTAATGATTTTTAGAATACAGTTTAATACTGTTAAGTATATTTTTATTGTTGTCAAATAGATATCCAGAAATTTTTCACTTGCAGATCTGAAACCCTATACCCATTAAACATGAACTCCCTTTTTTCTCCTCTCCACAGTCTCTGGTAACCAAAGTTCTGCTTTCTGTTTCTATGCATTTGACATCTGTAGATACCTCATAAAAGTGGAATCATACAGTGTTTGTCTTTTTGTGACTGGTTTATTTCAATAGCATAAAGTCGTCAAGGTTCATCTATGTGTAGCATGTGACAGGATTTTCTTTCTTTTCAAAATTGAGTAATATTCTATTACACACACACCCACATGTGCAAATATATGCATATATATACACAACACACACATACATACATATGTGTAATAGTGTATTTATCCATTCATTTATCAGTGAACATTTAGGTTACTTCTACCTCTTAGCTATTGTACATAGTGCTTCTATGAACATGGGTGTACAAGTATCTCTTTGAAACTATGGTTTCAATTTTTTGGATATATACCCAGAAGCAGGATTGCTAGAAAATATGGTAATTCTATTTTTAATTTTTGAGAAAACAGCATTCTGTTTTCTATAGCAATTACATCATTTTACAGTCCCACCAAAAATGCACAGAGGTTCCAATTTTATCACATCCTTGTCAACATTTGTTATTATTTTATTTTTCTTAATAGTAGCTGTCCTAATGAATGTCAGATGGTATCTCATTTGGCTTTGATTTGCATTTCTCTGATGATTAGTGGTGTTGAAAATATTTTCATTTTTTGGCAATTTGTATATTATTTTTGGAGAAATATCTATTTAAGTCCTTTATACATATTTTAATTAAGTTATTTGATTTTTGTTGTTGAGCTGTAAGAGTTCTTTATATATTCTGATTATTACCCCTTTTCAGATGTAGTAAATACTTTCTCCCATTCTATAGGTTTCCTTTATATTCTGATGATTGTGTCCTTTGATGCATAAAACTTTTAAGTTTGTTATAGCTCCATTTGTCTATTTTTGCTTTTGTTGTCTGTGCTTTTGGTGTCATAAAAATCATTGCTAAGTACAATGCCATGAAGATTTTCACCTATTTTTTTCTAGGAGTTTTATAGTTTTAGGTCTTTAATGCATTTTGAATTAATTTCTGTATATGTTGTAAAATAAAAATCCAACTTTGTTCTTTTGCATGTGGATATCCAGTTTTCCCAATACTATTTGTGTTCATTCTACATTAAATAGTCTTGTCCCTTTGTCAAAAATACACAATGGTTTATTTCTTGGCTCTCTATTGTATTCCATTGATCTATTTGTCTTTGTGCCAGTACCACATTGCTTTGATTACTGTAGCTTCATAATATATTTTGAAGTCAGGAAATGTGAGGCCTCCAACTTTGTTCTTCTTTTTCAAAATTGTTTTGGGTATGCAGTATCCCTTCAGATTTTATATGAATTTTAGGATGAATTTATATATTTCTGTAAAACATGCTTGTGGGGTTTTGATAAAGATTCATTGAATCTGTAGATTGCGTTGGGTTGTATGAACATCTTAACAGTATCATTTTCCAATCCATGAACATACTATGACTTTACATTTATTTGTGTCTGTTTTAACTTTTGTCAGCAAGTTTTACAGTTTTCAGTATGCAAGTCTTTCACTTCCATAGTTTTATTTCTAAATATTTCATTTGTTGTTGCTATTGTAATGGGAACATTTTATTTCTTTTTAGATTATTTATTGCTAGTGTATAGAAATACAACTCATTTCTATGTACTGATTTTGTATTCTGCAACTTTACTGAATTCATTTATTAGTTCTGACACTTTTTTTGATTGTTTTTACATACGAGACCATATCATCTGCAAACAGAGATAGTTTTATGTCTTCCTTTCCTATTTTTATCATGAGAGGGTACTAAATTATGTCAAATATTTTTCTATATCAATTATAATGTTCATGTGACTTTTGTCCTTCACTTTGTTAATGTGGTGTATTATGTTGGTTGATTTTTGTATGTCGAACCATCTTACATTCTATAAATAAGTCTTACTGGGTCATATGTACAGTCCTTTTAATGGGCTGTTCAATTTGGTTTGCTAATATTTTGTTAAACATCTTTTGCTAAAGATGTTTGCATCAGTATTCATCGGGAGTATTGGTCTGTTGTTGTATTGTGGTGTCTTTGGATTTGACATCAGAGTAATACTAACCTCATGTAGTTAGCTTGGAAGTATTTTCTCATTTTAAACCTTGGAACAGTTTCAGGAGGATTGGTGTTAGTGATTCTTTACATGTTTGATAGAATTATTCACTGAAACCATCTGATCCTGAGCATTTCTTTGTTGGGAAGTTCTGATTACTGATCCAATACCCTTACTAATGATAAGTCTCTTCAGATTTTTCTATTTCGTTTGATTTAGTCTTTGGTAGGCAGTGTATTTCTAAGAATTTATGCATTTCTTTTAGGTTATCCAATGTGTCAGCGTATACTTGTCCATAGTGTTCTCTTTTAATTTTTTATTTCTGTGATATTAGTCATAATGTTCCCTGTTTTATTTCTCTTTTAGTAATTTCAGTCTTCTCTTTTTTTCTTAAAAATGCTTAAAATTTTAAAGTCATAGCATTCCATTTTAAACTGATAATAATAATTTCAAGTGCATATCAAAACTATTCTTTTGCAGGTCTCCTCTTCACTTTAAGTTATTGATCTCACAAACTATATTTTGATATATTGTTTAGTCATTAGCGTATACATAGTATTTTTAAAATGTTTTTGTCATTTAAATTATATACATCAAATTTACAATAGTATAGGTTAGTATATTTGTTCATGTATTTACCTTTACTAAAGAAGCTTATATTTTCTAAGCCTTTGTATTACTATCTATGGTCTTTTCATTTTAAGTTGAAGTTTTCCTTTAGAGCATGTTTAGTGGTAATGAATTCTCTCAGCTTTGATTTGTCTGAACATGTCTTAATTTCTTCTTCATTTTTAGAGGACACTTTTGCCAGACACAATATTCTTGGTAGACAGTTTTTTTTTTTTTTCTCTTAGGGCTTTGAATATATTCTCCTACTCCTTTTAGCCTACAAAATTTCTGCTGAGTAATACATTGATAATGTTATGGAAACTCCATTCTACATAACAAGTACTTTTTCTGTTACTGCTTTTGAAATTCTTTGTTTTTTATTTTAGATAATTTGATTATAATATGCCTCAGTGTTGTTCCCTTTGGATTTGTCCTGTATGGAGCCCTTTGAACTTCTTCAATCACTATACTCATTTCTTTCCTCAGATTTGGGAAATTTACAAACATTATTTCTTCAAATAAGCTGTCTGCCCCTTTACCTCTCTTTTCTTTCTGGATTTTCCATAATACACATATTGCTTGCTTAATAGTGACCCATAAATCTCTTACACTTTTTTTCACTTTTCTTAATTATTTTTATATATACTTTTTGCTGCGCTGATTCAGTGATTTCAAATGAAGTTTCTTCAATGTACCTGATTCTTTCTTCTGCCTAATCAAGTCTGCTTTTGAATGCTACTAATACATTTTCAGTTCAGTTGTATTTTTCAGCTTAGAATTTGTCAATTTTTTTCATAGTTTCCATCTCCATGGATGTTTTTATCCAATTTTTCTAATTTTGTTTACTTTGTGTAAAAAATTTTGCTTAATTTTGTTTACATTTGTGTTCTCTTTCACTCATTAAGTAAGCATTTTTATGATAGCAGTTTTAAATGCTTTGTAAAACAATTCATATATCTGCATTTCTTTAGGGTCAATTTCTGTCTTTTGATTGGGCCACATTTTATTTACTTTATAAAACATAGGCCATGTTTTTCTGCTTCGTTGTTGACTAATTATTTTCCTGATCTGTATACTGGCTTTGCACAGATGAGGGGTTTCACCAGTCCACCTGGCTGGGAGTTCTAGAACCTCCCAAATAGTTTCTAATCTTTTCATCCCCTTTGTATCTCCCTTTGGAACTGTACCTCTAGCATGCTGTTATCCTGTTTTCAGATACTTCCAAATTGTGGCATCTGATGCCTCAGTGCTCTGAGTCAAGCCAGATAGAAACCAGTCCCTCAGGCTACTCCCAGACAAGACAATACATGGTCCACTCTTTTGTTTGCATTTGGGAAGAGGAGCCCTGTAAGATAGGTTTCCTCCCAGTTGGTTTATGGTATGCTGTATAAGAGAAGAGGCATCAATAGGTATGCCAAACACCCTGATTTTTCCTAAAGATTTCTCTGGAATTTCATCTTGATTCTAAATGGCCTGGGTGCTGCAGCCTCCCGGTCTCTAGAGTTTTCAGAAGTGTTTTGATACATATATTGTTGTTAACTTGATGACTCTGTCGGGGAAGAAGGGCCAGTAGCTTCCTAGTCTGCCACCTTGCAGAATTGTCTGGATGCTCTTTTATGCAATATTTTTCGAAATCAAAGTAAATGCAGAGAATTCATTATAGAATTTCAATATTTTAACTAAAGATAAGATCAGAGTATTTTTTTAAAGTGAAGTTCTTAGAGACCATTGACTTGTTACAGGTAATACATCTTCGATGCCAGGAAGAAAAGTTATGTGTAATTTAGTAAGTTGTCACTAGTTCAGTCTCATAGGCTAAGATGGTTGCAACCACTTTAAGGAAGAGATGGAATCACCTTATGGAAAACAGGTGTTATATTAGGCTAAGATGCAGAATTTTTTTAAAAAAATAGAAGGAAAACAATGTGATTACAGAATTAAAAAAAAAGTTGGAGGAAAATAATGCAGACAGCTTATGGTCAACAGATAAGCAAAAGTGAAGGAAAATTTCAGATGGAAAAGTTAGAGATCCAAAGTGTGTGTTATATAATGCATTCCTGCTAACGCAAGTTAAAGAGGCTATTTTTGATCTTTGTACTTTTACACTCAAAGGAGAAATGTAAATTTTGAAACAAAAGGCATATTATCTGTTGTAAAATGCATCTTCCATTTTGCAAGTCAGTTTGGAAAAAGGTAGTAACTGAAAATTTTAAGAACAAAATGTCTTATTCAAAATTTGTCTTTGAATTGTCCCTAAATTGGTAAATAAGTCTGAATTTTCTGTACTTTGTCCTGTCCAACCTCTAGGCTTCCAGATCTCCTCTCTCTGGCTCATTTTTCTCTGTGTACACCTGCTCACATTTGTCTTTACTCAAGTCTCCCCTCAGGAAGATTTCACATTTGTAAGAATGTAAGCCGGTACTCTCTCCTGCCTGGGGTCTTGCATTTAAACATTATTTTGCTGCAAGAGTAAAACAGCCTATTTACCTGTCAAAGGGATTTCAGACCTCATAGAGGAGACTGTAACTGCTGAGTGGAGTGCAGTTGGGAGATGTCACACTTTCAATTTTGTTTCTGCAAATGCTGCTCTTTGTAACATTGATCATGCAAAAAGAGCTACTGATGAGATAATCTTTGAAAAGTATAAGATATAGAAATGATATTTTGTATTGAGTGGAACCATCTTTATGGAGAAAAACCTTGATATGCCTGTACCATTTTTGACATATGTTTTCTAAACAGTCTGAGGATAATCAGCAACAAGTATTTTCCAAGAACCCTCAGACAGTTTGGTAGGATTGGAGACATGCAAAACTGACAGCCTCTTAGAATTAATGGTTCTACCTGGAGTAAGAATGCTACCTCAAAAATATTTTATGAACATATCCACTTATTTCTTTAGTTAACACATTCTTATGAGCTTAAAATATGTGCCAGGCATTGTTCCTGAAACTTGCCTTAGAGAAGATAACATAAAAATTATTGTCCTCTTGGAGTTTACATTCTTAGAATTAGAAGGGGAGACATAGAGAAGACAGTAAGCCTATTATGTAAATGTTATTGTGTATTACAAGATGGAAAGTTCCAAGTAAATCAAAGTAGGGCAGGGTCAGGGGTATTGGGAGTTAGGAGGGTGGTGCGAGTAGACTGCACTCTTAAATTGGTGCTCTTTTGCATAGCAATTCTTAAATACCCCTTTCTCTGCCTTCTGTAAGAGGCTACAAAGTTGTTTTTTTTTTTTCTGCAAGATCCAGAATATAAATATTTTAAATTTTGTGGACCATATATAGTCTCTGTCACATTTTTCTTGGCTTGTTTTATATAAACCTTTAAGATATATATAAAAAAGTATTCTGAGCTCCTGGGCTATAAAAGAACTAAGAACAGACTGCATTTTGACCATGGGCAGAAGTTTGCCAACCTTTGTCCCAGAAGACGTCAAACTGCCTAGGTTCGCCAGGGAAAAGGGGGAAAAAAATTATTCTAATGACTTGATAAAACCCCTATGATTAGAGTAGATATGTCGAGAAACAAGACTCCCAGGAATGACTCCACATATCTTGAGTACCTCTAACTTGGCCAGTAAGAGCACACTTATAATATCCCTTATTTTTAGGACATTAGTTTCAGGAATACAAACCCATTTTTGACATTGAATGTGCTACCATATTTCTGTTAATCAGAGCTAGAAATAAGGGGCTATCTTGAAGTAGCCATGTCTAGAGTAAAGCCCTTCCTGAAACATGCTGGTTGAGAACATTTGGCTGTGCATTCTGGATTAGCAAATGGATATTACCTTCAATTAGGCATCACACACAGTAACATGTGATAGACCGAAACATTTTAATGGCAATCACTGGCTTATAAATGTGACCTTTTTGGCATCTTGACAAAGGTGACTTTAGGTTCTTTATGTCTGAGGTCACCAACTTAGTCGACTTGGGAGGCAAACCCTTATTGGTTTCCAGGTTTGTCTTCTAGGTCAGTCTTTGGAGAAAGCCCAGAGCTGCCACCTTGTCAGGGTGTGGGTGGGATCTGGCTGTGTCTATAATATGAGATGCTTATAAACCTGAGACAAGACTAAGAGAACCAAACATGAGTGATGGAAAGGCCCTGCCTGACTTGATGCTCATCTCTTTCTCTAAACTCAGCTTCCCACTTGCCCACCAAACTCTGCAATCACCTCCAGTATATCTGTTGCCTGCACATCCTAACCTTATTTCTTAGCGCCTTTGCCCTTGCTGTCTCCTCTATCCTGAGCATGTTCTTCTTTCAGATAATGAAATGCCGCGTTCCATCAACCCTTCATTCCTCTACTCAGATGCCACTTTTATGGCACCCCCATAAGGGTGCCATAGGGAGAAAGCACCCCCTCCGTGGTCACTCTCTCTCAAGTGGCCTGGCTTTATTTTCTTCATAGCTCTGTGGCATGTGCATTTGGTGATTGAATACTTTTCTGTCTGTCCTCCCTAGCATCTAAGGCCATGAGAGCAGGAATCGTGCACCCCCATGGTCTAGGACAGTGCCAGACACAGAGCTGATCATCAGGAAATGTTTGCTGAACAAGCAAAGGGAAACAGGAAGAAGATGAGAACACAGATGCACACTGGACACAAATGAGTTTCCCTAGATAATGCTGTCACCTGGGATATCACAGAGGACCACATGCAGCTTTGGTTCAAACTGTGCAGAACACAAGAGACTCCTAAAAAGAACAGAGCTTGGTGTGTCGACTTCTAAAAGCTGTTTTATCAGCATGAATCAGTTGGCAATCTTGCTTAGCTAGCAATTGATTTTCCTAGCAATGATGATTAAGCAGCACAAGATGTAAAAATGCTGTCTGCATCATCGAAGAAAATTAGATTCTGTTAAACACAGAACCTTTGTTAGATGTATTTCCTAATTATTTGAAAATCTGTGAGTCTCTATTAATCAGGCAACATGATTAACTAGGCGAGTTTGTTCCCTGGCCTAGCAAGGCAACACTGGATTTGCTGTAATGTGACTGCTTAAAGCCAGCAAGTCTGTAAAAATGTCCGGGAGGAAGCAGGAAGCAAATATATTTTAACTATTCATGAGTTGATGTAAAAGCCAATTGTAGGGAAAATTGATACTGAAAAACAAAAACAAAAACAACCCCCCAAAACAGTCAGACTGATTCTTGGTGTTTCACAGTACTAATGGTATCCAGTACAAAGCTATGAAATTGCAGGTAATGAAGGCTCAGTGATCTGCTATTACCTGTCACCTCTAGCTGAGTTTTATTCCTTCTTCCGGTAAATTAACAGAGAAGATTCTTCAAGAGAGCCTTACTTGGGAAGAATAGGGTTTGGAGGAAGAGAGTGAACAGATTGACATTGCTCCTGGCTGTCCAGAAATAACCAAATGGAATATCTTGCACCTTGTGTGGCAAGTCAATCGGTATCTTTTTTTTTATTTCAAAGTCACAAAAATGTGAATATGGAGACCGTACTGTGAGAACTGGACCAGCAGGGGACATACAAATAAATAGCAGCTATCAAAGTTCAAATGGCCATGGCAATTGCCTCACAGTTTTTGTTTTTTGTTGACCTGAAATTGCAGCATACGCCTAATAAGTCTTTGACATGAAGTGGTGTATCACTGTATGCAGAAAGAATTTGTAATGCCTCTAAGTCTCTGTAGCAGCTTCCTTTTTAAGTGTGATAAAGAAAACATTTGAGAGGTAATGAGTTTTAGGCCCAGTGCACTTAGGATGGAGAAAGTTAATAACCACAGGGAAGAAGACATTAGTAAACGAAGCCACTCTTAATCAGAACAGTAGAGAGGGTTTCAGCTCAGAATGTCCAGAGTGGGAAAAGAAAAATAAAGGGGCAGGGCAGAAAGCAGCACAGTCCATCTGCCTTGTAATAGAAACATAAAACTCTTTAAAAAAATGAGGAAACAAAGTGCATTATTGGTTTGTGTCCATCAAGTAAGAAGCTTGGAAGTTGTCACTCCAGCCTAACAAGTAAAAAATTGGAAACTGAAAATCAACAACTCTTCTTAGATATCAGAGAATTGAGGTCACAGGACAAACTGCTGTCCTAAAAGTTGAAGAGACAGCCAGGTAGATACAGAAAATTATAATTTACCAGAGCAGAGATTCACAAACAGAAACTGCCGTTCATGAGAACCAGTACCAGGGTAGAAAAGCCAAAACTGTCATTGATGAATTGCTGGAGGCTTGGTGAGAATAGGTCAGAGAGGTAAAAAGTCCACGGGGACCCAATCTTAGACGGCACTTACGCTTTTGTAAGTTTTATCTCTAGGAGCACTACTGGGTACTCAGTAAAGACTGGAGAAATATCCCTTCATGCTTCTCAGCATGTAGCCAGTTTGAAATACTCTAGAACATTCTGTTCTTAAGTCCTGCCTTTAAGAAAAACTATTTGAGCCCCCGATTGATGGAGGTAGCTTGGAGAGTGCTGAACACAGAGAATGATTGGACTGTGGGGGTCAGCTGACCCATTTCAAAAATTTCCCAAGAAACAACTAAACCTTTGTTTTTTAAGCCAATAAGTGACAATCTAGAGTTTTGATTTTAGAAACACTGAAGCTAAAGACAATCTCAGGGGTAAGTGTGGCATGATTAATTAGCCTATCTACCATGAACAAGAGGAAGCATTGTCATTGTATTTGCCAATGGTGAGACCTTAGCATAATGATGTCCATTAGAGATTTTCTGCACTGTCCAATAAAGTAGCTATTAGCACTAGTGGCCATTGAGTACCTGAAGTGTGGCCAGTGCAACTAAGAAGTTGATATTTTACATAATGTTGATTTAGCTGTGTATGAATCATGCCTGCCATATTGATCAACACAGCACATACCCTATTTTCATGCATATTCTAGATTTGGTGGGGTGAAACAAAGAGCACCTGGATCCTGAGAAGAATTTTTAACCAGTTTTTCCTTCTTTTAAAAAAATTACTCAAAAGTAAATATTTATAACATGATTCTTTTGTGAGCATGGCCTATTTCTTGAATTTCTCGAGACTGTAGGGTGAGGAAAGTATGCCTAATAGTTTTAGGCTTCAAAATATAATTTAGTAAAGATTAACAAAAGTCATGATTTTAAAGATATAATCCACTATACTGAGACATGATCCCCTATACAAAGTGTTGATTTTAGAATTTACCTAAAAGCAAACACCAAGATAAGGGTTTGAGGGGGGATATATTTGGTGATGTGATTTGAAGAAGCACAAGGAAGAAGAAGGAGGGCCAATGAAGGGTAGATTAATGAGTAAGCCATTTCTGTGGGTAACTGAGGTTCAATCCTGTTGAGACCTTCAGAGAGATTGTACAAAGTATACTTATCATTGATCCCCCAGGAACTGAAGAAGAAGGGGCATTTATCTATTTACTCATTTACTCATATGCCCAATTAGTTAAAAGGTAACCCTGAGGAACATTAATATCCCAGAATTTTCAGTGTTTTAAGTCAGAGCTGTTTATTTGCCAAAAGACCTCAAACAGAGGTAGACATGGAGGCTTGAGTAGGAAGCTGCCTGCATGGTCAGGAACTGACCTCCAGAGCTGCAGATGACCTCCAGGGTGGGCTAACAACAGTATTTGCTAAAATGTTCAAGAATACCGTAAAACTCATCCTTGGTCTCATTGAAGGAGCTGGTCTTCCTTCAGTATAAATACCTAATCAGAATATAAGCAAACTATGAAATAGGAAGCTCTTTCTCTCTCCTTATTTCAGAGTCACAATGTCCAGTTGACCTCATAGTTCTTTGTCTTCTTCCCAATAGGAGCTCAATGTGTTCGGGCTCCCCTGGTATTTCCTCACTCACCTTAGCCCACATCACCAGCAGTACACGGTGCCTCACTTACAGTCTGCTCTTACTAAATTGCCCATGCTCCTGATTATGTTGCTACATCCAAATGCATTGTTTTCTGGCTCATTATTACAGGATTCTGATATTAGATGTGAGAAGAGCTATACTGTCACTATAAGCATTCATATTCAGTGATATCCCTCAAGAATATGAGTTCTAATTAAGAAAAGCCAACCATAGAAAAATCTAGAAATGGTGAGACTTTATCCATTAAAACAGGTCAGTGGAGATGCTAGCTGGGCCTTGGAATAAACATTGTCTCTTGCCTACCCAATATCTGTCGCCCTCTCTGTCTTCTTTCATCTTATTTCAGAATCATGATTTCTCAAGATATAGACACACCAGGAGCCAAAGAAAGATAAGCTTCTACCCTAGTTTTCAGGGGCAAATCATGATAGGTCTAGACCTGTTCTTGTCCAACACACAGTCCCTTGCTTCTTGTAGTGCTGGAGTGCTTAATATGTGCATAGATTCCGTTGAGATGCACTTCAAGTGTAAATGTGAAATATCTTGTTAATAATTTTTATGTTGATTACATAGTGAAACAATAATACTTTGGATGTACTATATCATATAAATATATCAATAATTAATATGATTAATTAATAAAACATTAACATTTATTGCACCTCTTTCTTTTTACTTTTAAAATATGGCTACTAAATTATTTACAATGTACCTATGTGGCTTGCAGGATATTTCTAATGGACAGTGCTGTTCTAAACAAAACATGATGATCTCATTTCCCATGACTAGTAATCAATTTAGGGGTAGCAATGTGACCCAGTTCTCTCAAGGAGATCTGAGAATAAATATGTGTGTGTAATTCCTGGGAAAGTGCTTGTTTTCTTGGTAAAAATAAATAGTCTTGGTTGGCATGTTGCTCTGTTCTTTTACTCTCTTCTCTTACTTTGGTCTGAAACACAGACGAGATGCCTGGTGCTGTGGTAGCCATATTGTGACTGTGAGGCAAGAATAAGCCAACAACTTTAAGGAATAAGTGTAACTCAGTGTGAAAGGTATTGGATTTTGGATGATATTGTAGAGCACCTGCATCAATACTGGACTGCGCTTCTCTTGACTTCTTGATAAGTCTCTATTAATTAAAGCTCTGCGTTGCATTCAAGGTTTTATTTACATGCAGATAAATTGTGGATTAATGGCAGAGAGCCATTCCATCATCCTTCATTTACACTCACCATACTTAATGGCAAGCCATTTAAAGAAGTCATTTTGAAGGAGTTTTAATCTTATAAAATGGTCTTCATTCACTACTAGAGGGCAGTTTACTAATTATCTTCACTCAAGCTCTGTATTATTTCACCTCTCTATGAAGAGTTGATTCTGTATTTGTGTTTACCTAATATGTAAAATTATTTCACTATATAATCAACATTAAAAAATTAACAAGATATTTTACATTAACACTTGTAGCATATCTCAATAGAATCTTCTCACATTGCAAGTACTTTGGAACTACAAGGAGCAAGGGACTGTGTGTTGGACAAGCACAGGTCTAGACTTACCATGATTCGTTTCTAAAAACTGGGGTAGGAGCTTATCTTTCCTGAGATCCTGGTATGCCTGTTTCAGGATTAAGCTAGTCCTGAAAGTGTGGGTAGCAGACATTGTTGCTATTCTACACAAATCCACTTTGCAGGGTTTAGAGTACCAATATCTGCTGCTACAAGCAGAAGTTGTTAACAGCTCCCAGTTGCCTCCTTCTCCAGAGGGTTCCTGTCAGCCTATGAGAGTCATCTCACCCAGAAACACCTGCGAGATTCTATGTTCTCCCCTTGGGGACAACCCAGAGCTAATGACTGACCTATAAGGAAGGCAAAAAACGTTGACTCTCTTTTCTCCAGTTGGACCAACTCTATGGTACCATGCATGCTCCAGAGCACCCTATGGGACCTAGGCTGGACTCCAGCTAAGACCACATCATTGCTTGGCTCCACACCATTGCCCTGTCCTGCTTCTCTCATTTCCATTATCCAGAGAGCTCTTGCTCAGTAAGTCACTTGGTCAAGAACCCTTGCCTCAGGCTCTGCTTCTAGAAAATCTGGCTGAAGGCACATTTTTAAAAGAAGTTGACACTCACTGTTCTAATCCATTAATCATGAAGAAAATTTATAAGTGCAGTTAATGACATTATATCAATGTTTTTAGCAGTATCCTGGAATAGTTACCAATTCTTTAAATAAATTGGTAAAACAGGAATTTTCTGCTTCAGCAGGTAATTCTTCATGAATTCTCAGAATTCATGAAGCTGATCTTTATACAAGGAGGAAGGCTATTCCACTGTGTAAAAGTAAGATTGTATACCAAATCCTACATAATCTTGTGTTGCTCTGAATCTTCATTTCACTTAAAAATTTAAACCATCTATAAGCAGCACATTCAAACTAAGTAAAATATCTTTGCTTTAAAACTAACTTTGCTGCACCCCTAATGAAGAGAATAGAGGAACCATAGATGGAAAAGAGGTTTGGGATTGTCACAAAATTGATTTCAGGCTCGACAGGGGCATGAACTAGCAAGGATAGTTCTTTGTAATTTCAACCAGGTGCCCAGAGGAAATCAATGTGTAGATATGAAAAACATAACTCTACTTCTACTACAGAGTCAGGCACAGAATTCTGGTGGCAGAGTGACTGGGTAAGAGATTCTAATTAGGAAATGGGAAGAAAAGGAAATGAATATGCTCCCCTAAGGATCTGACTGAAGGGTGAAGTTCCCATTCATTTGCATTAGGTATTGTAGTCAAAGCTGGTTTTGTTCCATTAGTCAAGGGAGAACTATGGATATGGGCTAGATTTAAATGTGTTTTGTGTAGCATTTCCTGTGCTCTCTCTTTTTTACGTTGCCCAATTACATGGAAATGCTTAAAATATTTTGAGAAAGTAGGTTATAGGTTTTATGTTCTTTGGAAAAATAAATTGCATATATCTGGAAAAAGGCAGCTCTACAGCTTTGGTCATTAACATTATCAGTATTGTTGTGTGGGTTCAGATGAATCTATAGGCTATCTTGAAAAGATGAAGGATGTATTATCCAGAGTTTTTTTTTTTTTTTTTTTTTTTTTTTTTTACTAATTTACTTTCACACAAGCACCCCCGTGGCTGTTTTTGTTCATTCAGCAAATACTTTAAAGTTCCTACTATACCAAGACTTAGTGTGAGACTTTGACAAGATCTTATGACTTCACAAGAGAAAAAATATATACAAATAGAATTCCAGATAAACATTGAGAGAGTTGTATGTTAAAAGACAAACACGTGAAGTGCCCTGGGGATTAAGAAGAGAAAAGACTATCTTTAGCTACTACTGTGACCACTGGAGGAAAAGGTGGCAAATATCTGAAATCATTATGGTAGACATCATGTTGGATATTATTAAGACAGTCTACATGTTAAGCAGAGATAAACAGGGCTATGATTTAATGAGCTAATCTCTCTCATATACTAAAATCACTCTTCTAAGTATTTTGAGGGCTAGAAACTTTTCACAAAGACTGAAAATCCAGGACTTATTTTTCAGAAAACTTCCAAGGATTTCAAAAAAATGACTCACTAAATAGAAAACTCTTTACAAAAATTGCTGGAGACAAAGTCCCAAAGAAAAGAATTCTGATGACATCTATTTATTAGAAGAATTTTTTTTCCAGCATCACTTCAAAGTGAAGAATTTCAATTTGAGGAGTCAAGGTTTTCAGGGTCAGAGGTTTCTAAAAATCATCAAAAACCAAGACAGAGAAAGAAAAATTATATAGTCACATCTCATCTCTGGATTTCTGAAACAATGAAAAATGAGAGGGAGAGTGAAGGAAGGAGAGAGAAAGGAAAAGAAAGCACAGATTTACTAATGAGTTTAGAGAAGACCTTATGCTCTTACATACTTGACCATATTTTCAAAAAGAAAAGGGAAAACATTCATTAGCTTGAGGATGAAAGTAAGGTAGATACTGGAGAGACTAAAAAGATTTAACAGACATCAGAATTTTTACTTTTATAATATTTTTTGCTTTTGAGATCTGCAATAAATTTTAGAAATTTGTTTCTTGATTCTGTGTGTAGATGAGCTTTATTTTAAAGCAGAAAGTTGGTCTTAGTAATCTATGCTTATATAATATTTATTGATTCATCAACTACTGGATATTTACCCTGTGCCAGGCACTGTGTTAGACATCAGGGATAGAGATAAGATTTAGTACTCACAAGTTGTAATCTAAGGTGACAAACAAATTTATCTCTCATATCAATACTAATAACACTGAATGTATAATATGTTTCATACTCTACTAAACACCATATATTGGATTTATGAAGATGGTGGGTTTTTACTATTAAATTAGATTCTTACTCTTAATAAATAGGAGCCCAGAGAAGTTAAGTAACTTGCCCAAGATCCCCTCTGCTGAGGTTAGGCTCCTAAACATCACACTATTTGTGTATTATTTAAGAGCTATGTTAGAGTCTCTAATTATTTTTGCAAAAAGGTGAGAAACCCTGCCTGCCTAGAGTTGGGGATGGGGGAAAGGAAGAAAATGTGTTAAGGCTCTCCAACACTGGAATATTTGAGATGAATCTTAAAGAATGAGTGACTGGGGGCAATGAGAAGAGCCTATGCAGAAACACAACAATAAGGGCAAATAGTTAGCTCAGGATGGGACACTGAGTAAGCTGGGAAGAGAGGCAAGAGCTAAAGCTGGAGAAGCAAGCAAGATTCCAGGAAACCTGGCATGTCTTGCTTATAGGTGTTTGACATGACCGGGGAAGGTTATATGTTACGGCAAGTGCCACAGAAGCAGACTGTGAGACAAGGATTCATTCAGCTATAAATGATTTATTAAGGCAGCACTCCCAGGAGAAACTGGGTGAAGAAAGAAGGACAGGAAAGGGAAAGAGGCTAAGCAAGGATGCACTTTCAGGTAGAGTCTTGGTCTCAGTCTGATCCCATGTAGGATCTCTGGAGTCTAGCATACATCTCAGAGTAAATTTTGCATAAAAGCAAATATTCTGGGATTCTTACAGTCCCAGAGAGATATAAACTCCTAGAGCTTCCAGTTCTCTGTGAATATGGGTGAAGCAACTCCAGTCACCCAAGGGTGGACCTCTGAAAAAGAGTGAAGAATACAGTCATTTATCAGCAAAGCAGGCAGAAACTGGGATGCTGTGGACAGAACATGGACAGGGAACATCAATATCTGTCACAGCTGGTAATCCCATAACTGTCATTAGAATAGACATTCAATTAGGATGGTTGTCATTAAAATAGGCATGTCTATTCAAAGACATTTAAACTCTTGAATTGAAACATGTTAAAGTCTCCAGGAAAAAAGAAAGTTGTCTATTAAGCAATGATAGTAACACAGGCAGAGATGAAAAGCCTATGGAATTACAGGAGATTAGAACAGAAATCAGAAGGAAGCTTAGAAATTACCCAGCCTGAGGACTACGTGGAGATGAAGAAACCACAACCAAGGAAATCACTACATTCATATAATTAGTAGAAGTTATTTTTAATTTGGTAAAATAAAGTTTTAAATTTGGTAAAGTGAATGTGTTTCCATATGTGTATCCTAGGAGGTAGAAAGAGGTGGGAAGATGAGGTATCCTAGAAAAAGACTTCTCCAAAGTCTCTTTGGGCATTTTGCCTTGAAAAAACAGAAGTTTTTCCTCCTGATTCCAAATTGAGTCTATTTTGTATCCTATTACTTTCTATCCCACACCTTTAATGCTGAGGAGACATTCTATTCTAACTTAAAGTTGAAAAATGACAACATCTATCTTAATCACTGAGATTTTAATTGATTAACCATGCCTCATCCCTTCACTGTCAGCCTGAGTATGTTTCCTAAGCTCCCTTGCATTTTGGTGTGGCTTTGTAATGGAATCCTGGGATGTAAATAGAGACGATACACCTAGAAGCACCACTTCCAGGCCTTCCCACAAAAATATTCAGGTAGCCTTCTGTGTTCTTGTGTTCCATATGCTGGCCATAATAAAGAAAACTCCAAGAAAATGGAAAAAGGTAGGTCTACAAAATGATAAGATTCTGGATCTCTAAACTATGTAGAGCAACCCCTCCTCCCCAGTTCAATTAATCATCCCACATTGAACTATAACACGGGCAAATACATAGTAAACATTTATTTTGGTCAGTGACCTAAATCTGGACTTGATTTGCTACAGCAGTTAGCTATCCCTACTAATATGTAAAATTGGTAAGATTGATCAAACCTTATCAATCAAGTGCCTTTTGAGCCACTCTAAGGCACTAGGTTGGTATAGTAGGAAACCTAAAGATAAATAAACATGACCTTGTTCTGAAGTATTCTCCTGTATCATAGCCAGTGAGAAGAGACATGAACACATGAGGACAGGTCAGGACAATAGATGCTATTGGAATTAGAAGCAATAATAAAACACTTCTCGTTGCTTGGATGATCTTTCAAAGAAATAGCAGCTTACTAAAACCTTAAAGGAGTAATCAGTATTGTTATAAGATGGTAGAGTGAGAGTCAGTCACATGTAGGGATGACTGAAACAATGAAAGGATATGGGAGTCCTCTTGGGATGTAATCAAGAAGCATGGTAAAACAATGGAACCAGATTTTTGAGGACATTGCATTTTAAACTATATGGTTTAATTAGGTAGCTGCTACTAGATAGCAAGTGGCTCCAAAATTTAGAGACTTAAAACTACAATTTATTATTTCTTACAGGTCCATGGTTTGCCCAAGAGAGTTTTTCTGCTATGGTACAAGCTTGGCTGATCTGACTGGGCTTGCTTATGCATCAGCGTTTAGCTACAGGGTCTGCTGGAGATTGGCTGATCTGAGATGATCTCAGCTATGGCAAATTGTCCCTATTTTTTTGTTTCTTAAGTTCTCCATCATGATAGCCTAGAATTATTTTTATATCAGTAGCGGGGACAAAAGAGAGAAATCTGAAATGCATAAGTACTTTTTAAAGTCTTTGCTCGCATCCAGTTTGCTTCTGTTCCATTGCATAAAGCAAGTCTCATGATCAAGCCCAGTGTAAGTTGGGAGGGTATACCACAGGGTATCAGTAGAGAGAAGTGTGCAAAACTGGGACTATTAATGTCAGTGATATCCATAATTGGTACATGCACTCAGAGATGTGAATAAATAACTCTGAAACTGGAACCACCTGGGATAAAATCCCAGCTGTATGATCTTAGGCATGGTATTTAAACTTTCTGTTCCTCAGTTTTCTTATATGAGAAATGGGGATAAACTATCACCTATATCATAGAAGTGTTTGAGGATCTAGTAAGTTAATATATGTAAAGTGTTCATAGCAGTGCTTGGCACATGTTAAGTTCTCTCCATATACATGTTAGTTATTACCAGGTCAATTTTAGAAATCTGGCAAAGTGAATGTATTTCCATATGTGTATCCAAGGAGGTAGAGAGAGGTGGGAAGATGAGGTATCCTAGAAAAAGACTTCTCCAAAGTCTCTTTGGGCATTTTGCCTTAAGCTACCCCAGATTACAATTCCAGTTCCTTTATTAGCTGGTGGCATTTTTGTAGATAGTCAAAGCCCAATTTTTCTTGACAAAGTTAAACAGTCAACGAAGACGTTACTCAAGGCTGTTTCAATAGTGGAGAGAGGCCAGATCTGAATCTGAACTAAATATCTCTAAAACAAAAGATGAAGGGTTTTTAAGAGCTGGGGTGAGAGGGAGATCATAGGTCATCTGTGTGTGCTAATTGATTTTATCCAAATTAAAAATAACCTCTTCCCACAAGATCAGCAAATCCTCTTGTGTCTTCATGATATGAGGCAGTTTTGCAACTGGGAAATTAGGCTTCTTCCCTTCCAGAGGAACTGGGAGATAGGGGACTATCCTCCTTGATGATCACATTTGAAAGAAATGGTTCACAGGGCCTTGAGAAAAACACTCCTGGGTTGGAAAACTGGCAAGATGCTTTTAAAGGTATTTTATATCAAACAGACAGTGAAAAGGTTTACAACTACGAGTTTTATAAAGTAAATGCTCTAAGAAAAGGGAGATCAGGGGACTAGAGCTGAGCGGGCACCTGATTAAATTGTAGTCAAGCTGAGGGAATGTAAGGGCCTTCTTGATCAAGAAAATCTTGTAGAGTTTCTATGCACTTTACCACTTCAACCTTAAACTGAGGAATTAAAAAGATTCAGTAGTTGGCCAGTCAGTAACTTTTTGTCTAACAATATTTCTTGTGGTATTTGAAGCCCGTGGTGAGTAACTACTTTAGACACTAAACAGGGCCCTGGTGAATATTCAAAATGCCTATTTCATGGTCACGGATACTCTAAACAAAAATGTTTTACATGAATCAAGAAGAGAAGGGCGTTTAAAGTTTTTAGAGCCAATGACATTAATCAAAACAATGAGCCAAAGGAAAGAAGAGGCACTTTCAATTTCTGTAACATTTTAATATTTAGTTTGTAATGCATCTATGCAGTTCTTTCTTGGAATAACATGCCTCTTGGAGCATATTTTTATTTGGATCTGGTGGTGCAGATGGTGCAGGAAAGTGTGAGTCTCTTGGGGTGCTGAGAAAATGAGAGGGTTGGGCTGGAATGTAGAATGAGGAAGAAAGACCTATTTAGATGGTAAAGGAAAAGAGGGGAACAAAAAGAAATGTTGATGATGAGGTCTGAAGGGTGAAAGAGAAAGGCACCTTACAGAGTAGCATGGACAACATATTTGTCTATCTAAGCCTCCTCCACATTTATTTTGGAAAACTCAGTACCATTCCCTTATTTAGGGTAACTCTTCTTCCCTCGGTTTCCCATGGAGTAGTTCTACAGGGGATGGACAATGCTAAGACCTGAATCAACAGGAGGGTTGGGTGTGCCACCCAAGATAAGCTAAACAGTGGTGTTTAAATGATGTAGACCAAGATGGATGAGACATTGTAGAGTGGCCAACTGTCCATTTTTCCCCATGACTAAAGAGTTTTCCAAGGAAGTGGGGTTTTAAGAGCTAAAAGCAGGACAAGCCCAGAAAAAACAGGACACTTGGCAGTTTAGATGAAGGTTTCTGTAGCTCACAATCAATCTTATCTTGATGAATAAGGTGGAAAATTATTGTAGTCAAATTGATCAGTTTTCAAATGAAAATCACCTTGTGAGAAATCTGGTAGAGATCTTTGCTTTAACACCCCTCATGCTCAAACCAATTTAGTTAAGACAAACATATGAGTTGGGATACTAAATGAGGGATTATAATTTTAGAAAATGTGAAAGGGCACGTCTAACATTCTCTACTTAAAAATAAGATTTCATAAAATTTCTCCCATTTAGCAAAAAGGTCACATCAACATTAATTATGCCATATCCTCATCTTTCTCCCTAAACTTCGCAGGTACACATAGAGAACTATTAGTGAGGTATTATAGAGAATGGGAAATAAATAGCCTAAAATGGTTAATTACATCTACATTAGTTACTAATATATTACATACCATCCGATTCTGCATTCAGATGGTAATACTTCTCTAAAGCCTGAAGTCTTGGTTTGAGTTTTCCACAAAGGAAAACCTGAGACAAGAATACCAGTGGAGGTCATTTATTTGGAAGTGAGTCCCGGGGGCAAAAGTCAGGGAGTGTGGAAAGGGGATAGGGAAGAGAGAAAAGCTAATATGGGTGTATTAATCCTCTGGTTGCTGCTGTTAAAATCTGGGGCTCAATCCCGCTGAGAATTTGAGAAATTATGTAGAAAATTCCCCACACTTATAGGAAGATGAAGATGCAGGAATATTTATCCAGTGGCTCTCTTCAAAGCCTAGTTGAGAGCTGCCCCTAAGGATGTCAATGGCCTGAGCATTGGGGTTTTGCAGTTTGGCAATGTTTCATGGCTAAGATGCTGTACTTCACTGACCCATGCCCCACCCCAGTTGTGCAGAAATTAGTTGGGCCAAGGCAATGAGATACAATGCACCAGAAGCATCTGCTGCAGCATCTTACCATTTCTGCATGTAAAATATTTTCCTTATACAGTCACCCGACAGGAACCTAACATAAGCTAATGAAGACTCTTAAAGACGGTATAGGAGCGATAGGCTTATTTACTAATGATCAACTGAGGCTGAGAGAAGTTAAGGAGTGACTTAAAACCACATATGGACTCTTGGTAGAGAAAGATAAGAAACTGAAATTTCTGGCCGGGCGCGGTGGCTTAAGCCTGTAATCCCAGCACTTTGGGAGGCCGAGACGGGCGGATCACGAGGTCAGGAAATCGAGACCATCCTGGCTAACACGGTGAAACCCCGTCTCTACTAAAAAATACAAAAAACTAGCCGGGCGAGGTGGCGGGCGCCTGTAGTCCCAGCTACTCAGGAGGCTGAGGCAGGATAATGGCGTAAACCTGGGAGGCAGAGCTTGCAGTGAACTGAGATCTGGCCACTGCACTCCAGCCTGGGGGGCAGAGCGAGACTCCCTCTCAAAAAAAAAAAAAAAAAAAAAAAAAAAAAAAAAGAAACTGAAATTTCTTTGCTTCATTCCAGGGGATATCTGTTCACACTGAATGTGTGAGTGTAGTCAAACAGCCTGGAATGTGGGACAGCTGCAAACATGATTTTGATATTAATGTGGGAATAATACAAAATTTCTCTCCTCTCATGCTTTGAAAATTATACTTAATAGAAACATTTCACTCTATAAAAACAAAACAACGTGCTATTTGGAAATAGAAATTGTGAAGTTGAATATTGAGCACAGTACCTGCTTACTGGGAAGCATCAGGCAAAAATAAAATGCTTTAGCTTAGTTTCAGTTTCTTCATCTGTGAAATGAGTATGGCTTCCTCTGTCTTGAAGTATGCTGCCGAAGGTTAAATGAAATCAATTAGGTAAAAAGCATTGTAAGTCGTAGCTACCAATGTTGTCAATATCATTAAAAGTACTACTGAAAATTTCCCCAAGTGTGACCTTTTGGAGGGTCTCTGAACCTGAGTTCCGCGTACTTGCTTTCCAGTGCCCCTCCATACTGCCGAGGACCACCATGGATACGATGAGACATGCAATAAAGATAAGGAGCAAAAATTAGAAATCCACAAAAATTTATTGTCAATATAACGACATATTGATTGTTTATTGACTGAACTTTAGCACATGAAAATTGTGTTTGCAAATAAATGTAGACTAACCCAGGAAGGGCAACAATGGTTTGTTACAAGAGGTAAAACAAAAAGTATCTTAGACTACTGTTCAGTTTTTTGGTTACAGTGTTCCAAAGAGCCCAGTGAGTTTGCGGTGGGTTTGTGTATTTCTGTTTAACACGGGATACTTTTCGTATCTTAGTTGCACGATTCCTTCCCTGGAACCCCGGAGAATGGCTTTGATTATTTACTCTCACAATATACTTAAAAATAAGTCAGCATTGTTTTGTTTGGCATGTTTTTTTCTTTATTCTTTCTGATTTAAAATTGCTCTATTAAGTAATATGCAAAAAAGGACTTTACCCCAGGCCAGACGGACTTCAATGAAGGAGGTTAAAAAAGAGCTGAGTTAAACTCACTGTTACATCAAACTCAAACCTTCTAGGTGATAATCCCTGAAGTCAAATTTCAAACTCTTTAGTTTTTGTTAAGCAGCCTGTAGGCAACTTCACTAATAAAAGCCTCTTATCTGTATTATATATCAAAGTTCACAACAATGAATCTCCACCATTATCATATGCACAATTTATGAACAGTTTGATAAAAACGTGTTTTTTTCTATGTATTGGTAGGGTGGAGTATGCATTGAACTTGACCATCGACAGCTCTTACCAAGAACTGAAAGACCGGCAATAAAATAAATAAATAAATGTAAAAATTTTTTAAAAATTTACTACTGGTACATTTACCAACATGGATGAGTCTCACATGTATTTTGTTGAATGATATGGTTTGGCTGTGTACCCATGCAAAAATTTCATCTTGAATTGTAATCTCCATAATCCCCACGTGTCAAGAGAGAGGTAATTGAATCATGGGGGCTGTTTCTCTCCTTGCTGTTCTCATGATAGTGAGTGACTTCTCATGAGATCTGATAGTTTTATAAGTGTTTAGTATTCCTCCTGCATTCATTTCCTTCCTGCTGCCCTGTGAAGAAGGTGCCTTGCTTCTCCTTTGCCTTTTGCAATGATTGTAAGTTTTCTGAGGCTTCCTCAGCCATGCTGAACTGTGAGTCAATTAAAACTTTTTCCTTTTACAAATTACCCAGTCTCAGGCAACTCTTTATAGCAGTGTTAGAAAGAACTAATATATTGAGTGAAAAAAATAATGAGACAAAAAGAGCTCATGTTGTATGACTTCATTTATATGAAGTTCAAGACCAGGTAAGACTAATCAATGGCGATAGAAGGCAGAGAGTGGCTACCTCTGGGTGAGTGTATACTGGGAGGACCTTAGGGAGCTTTATGAGATATTAGAAGTGATCCACATCCTTATTGATAATTATGAGAGTTGCATATATACATAAAATCATGAAACTGTACACTTAAGAATCCCAGCTTGTACACTTTATTGTATGAATGTTACATTTCAGCTTAATTACAGACACACACACACATACACAAACATGCACATGATGAGGGACCCAGGTAGGTAAAGAGTAGGTTATTTTAAAAACAACTAGTTTAGTGGCTCTCAAATCTATCTGTGAATAAGAAGTTACCTGGAGAACCTGTTAAGAATACAAATTTTGTCTGGACATGGTAGCTCACGCCTGTAATTCCAGCACTTTGGGAGATGGAGGCAGGCAGATCACTTGAGGTCAGAAGTTCCAGACCAGCCTGATCAACATGGCAAAACCCCTTCTATACTAAAAATTAGCGGGGCATGGTGGAAGGCGCTTATAATCCCAGTTACATAGGAGGCTGAGGCAGGAGAATCACTTGCACCTGGGAGGTGGAGGTTGCAGTGAGCCAAGATCATGCCACTGCACTCCAGCCTGGGTGACAGAGCCAGACTTCATCTCAAAAAAGAAAAAAATAAAGAAAAGAAAAAAGAAAAAATACACAATTTTAGTCTGCTTCTTTGACAGATTTGGCCTCTGAGAGTAAGGCCTAGGGATGAGTACTTTATTTTTTTTTAATATGCACTCCAAAGTGATTACAACATGATCAGTCTGTAATTGTCTACATGTGGCATTTAGGAAGCAGAGTTAGTCTAAATATGGACTATGATGTGTGTTCAGAGATCCTTTCCATTGAGGGGCAATCTTAAAGTGACCAACAATGTGTTAGTCACTATAAGAAGCCCATGTTTCCCAAGTAATGTTTTATGTCCCTCATGACACTGGACATCACCTTTTCTGACCCCCGTGAGCTTCCTTTCCATCTCCATCTTCCAAAACACTCCACTGTACCTGCAGAATCCCCAGTCATAAGTAAAATCCCCTATAACCACACCCTTTCCTGGGAATATTCCCTTCACTTCTTGTTCTAGTGGAAAGCTTAGCACTTAGCTTCCTTTGTAGATCAATGGATGTTGCTTTTCTTCTCACACTGTCAGTGCCAGCTACTCTGAAGATGAGGTGGGTGTCCTGCTCACTCTTCAGTGTGATCTCTGAATCATCTCCCAAATTCCTCTCTAAACACTGCCCCCTACAACTTAGAATCCCAGGCCACTGCCATATTCCACCTGCTACTCCCCTCTTGTTGCAATTATCTGTCAAGTCAATGGCTTGTGGACTCTGTTACTTGGATGTTTTAGCTCCTAGATATCTGTCAGACTCTATTTCTAATGTCTTGGTGACTCGGTTTCTTATTTCTCTTGCCATACTATTGCCCTGCACCCTACTTCACTCACATTGAGCCTTCATACCTGAGATACTATCATTGCCAGTAACTGTACTCCCTCCATTCTCTCGGGGTCAAACATCATCTCCCACTACCACTACCACCTCCACACCTTCCTTCTCACTCCCTCTGATATACCACCTGTGTAGTTCTTAAATGCCACTGAGAACTCCAAACAACTGATGCTATCACCACTTCTTAGTCCCTTAAAACCATACGAAATTGTCTTTCTTCTTATCCATCTTAAATTCTGTGGCCAGCCATTATAATTACATTTTTGCCAACAAACAACACTTTGCTCAAGTACTTGTGAAACTAAGCCATAGCCTTTGCTAAATCCAACTTTCTGTCTGCCCTATACTTGGTCACCTAGAGCTGAAAGTGTCTGGAAGAAAAAAAAACATACAGCCATGATTGTTTGTCTCACGTTCACTTACTATCATCAACCTCAAGAGGATATTACCACTATATGGTACTTACATTTTCCCCAGTCTATTTATTTATTCTCCAATCTCCTAGGCAACTATTTCATACCTTTTAATCTCTGCTCTACTCCTCCACACCTCCCTCCTCATCCTCAATCTCAGATGATGGCTCTGTTTTCTATTTCATAAAGAATATGGAAATGTGCATGAGAACATTCCCGCAGTTTCACTGCCACTTGTCCCTGCTTAGTTCCATCCATGTCCTATATTTGATTTCTCTCCTATTAGGATCTCAGCATTGCCCATACTCCTAGCTAAGAGCAATCCCTCCATTTGTCCACCAGATTTCATCCCTTTCTCACTTTCTAAAGATGTCAGTCCAGAAAATTCTCTCACTCTCATCATTTTTTTTTAATTGGAATTTTCCCAACAACATGCAAGCACTTTTCCATTCCTAACACTGTCTAGTCATTACCTCATTTCTTACCTTCCCTGTATAGCTTGTCTCCTTGAGAGAGATGCCTAGTGCAGTCTTCTATTTGCCGCTTTCATTCCCTCTTGAGCCCACTCTGATCAATTTTGTCCCCATGACACCACTGAAACTGCTTCAATCAAGGCCGTGAATGATTTCCACATTTACAGATCTCATTGTAAATTTATTCTAATTTCTCGTTTTACTTACTCTTTCAGCGGTAGATGATCAGCTTCTCTCTTACTTGAAATGTCTTCTCCATTTGGCTTTCTGAGTACCATAGAGATTATCTAATGGTATTTAAAATAAATTTATTAAAAACTGAGTTATTATTATTTAACTGAAAACATTCTCATTTGCAATCTTCTTCATCTCAGCAAATTCTCAGGCTAAAACTCTTGGTATTATTCTTGACTCCTCTGATAAACTTCCACCAGATAAACCTCTTCCATCAGATCAACCATATCTGATGAACAAGGAAAATCTATTGGTGCCCATTTGAAGTATATCCAGGATTTGAGAACATCACATCTTCTTCACTGTTAGCATTTTGGTTAAAGCCACCATTATCTCTTACCTGGATGACTGACAATGTCTTCCCCAGTCTCCCTGGACCCCTTTCATACAGTGGCTACTCTTGCTGATTTGGCTAAATATTTCTGGTCAGATCACATCATTCCTCTGCCGAAGCTGATGTCTCCCCTCTTTACTCAGAATGAGATCCAATGCTCTGATCGTGACTCACAAGGCCCCAGACAGTCCATCTTCGATAGCCTCTCTGACTGCATCATCTTCTGTTCCCAGTCCTGTTTTTACTCCAGTCACACTGGGCTCCTCACGTCCAGGCATCGCTGACTCAGGGCCTTTGCCTCAGATATTCCTTCTCCCTAGAACTTTCATTCTGAGATCAGCATGGCTTGCTTACGTCCATCCTTCATATCTTAGTCTCTCTCAATGAGGACTTCCTTACTAAACTTATCTAAAATTGTAACCCTTGTATTCCCAACATATATTCCTATTTTTGCTTTTCTTTTCTTCTTATCATTTTTTTCCTCTAGAATTTTTTTCATTCCGTATTTGTCCTTTCTACTAGTTTTGGGTTTTATGAAGGCAGGATTTGGTGTGTGTTTTGTTTACTACTATATTCCCAGCACCTAGAACACTGTCTAGCACACAGTAGGAACTCAATAAACACTTACCGTGTGAATCAATGGTTAAGTGAATGCAAGGGATGTTGGACTTTTACTTCTTAAGATATGAATATTTTATTCCGTAAATACAAACTAAATGTGGATCAGCTTCTCTTATGTTTAAGCAATCACATCCTACTCTTAATATATACCATGCTTATGATCAACTGCAATTCCCAGCTCTTTTTCATGTGAACTCCTGCCAAGCCAGGAGTTCCCTATTATGTATTCATAGAATTATTTTTAAATTCCCACACATGGCCCTTTATAAACTTCATCTTGTTATTATAAACTCAACAGCCCAAGTCTGCCAAGAGATAATTCTGGATCTTGATTTTGCTATATCTTACATTACCATTCTCTTCTAGCTTTGAGAAACTATTTTGTTTGACTTTATTTTTATTTATTGTAATGATTAATCAGATAGGACAAGTTAAAATAATCCTGTGGGCTATCAGAAGAGAAGTTGGGACAGACTTCATCTTTCAAAAACAGCTGCACCAGTGAATGTTCTTTTATACTGTGATGCTACTACCCCTTATTGCAATATTAGGTCTAATTTCCCTTCCCTTTAAACTGAAGACTCTTAAAACTGCCTCAATCAATAAAATAGGGCAGCAGCAACTCTTTGTGACTTCTGAAAGTTAAATTAATGGCAACATTAGTTCTGCCTGGTTTTTCTTTCTTGGGACATGCACCTTGGGACCCTGAGCTGACAGGTAAGAAGTTTGGATACACTAAGGCCACAATGCTGGAGAAATCACCTGGACAGACCACATAGAGATAGAAATTAAAGCCTGAGGCACCTCAGATGTTCAAGCCCCTGGTGGTTTACGTTTCTGAAGCCCTGGCACTAGACATGTAAGTGATGAAGGCATCAAGATGACTCTAGCACCGCAACTTCATGAGGGACCCTAAGCCAGAACCACCTCACCGAGTTGATCCTGAATTCCTGACCTACAGAAAACATGAGAGATAAAAGAACAATGATTATAGTTTTAAGCCACTCATTTTTTAGATGATCTGCTACAGAGCAATGGGTGACTATTGCCTATTGTAGTAGAATGAGCTGCCTGGTGATCAGGAAGTAAAAGAGAATGGGTGAGACTTTACACACTGTCTTTTATAGATTCTCATGCCCACAATATCTGATCCAATGTTTCATAGTTTGATACATCTGATTATCAACTCTTCCTTCTGTGGGAGAAATAAATAACAGGGTGCAGGTACATAGTTGAAATACTGTTGTGGAGAGTGGTGGACTCTACTGAGTTAGGTATTGAGGGCTATATATCAGAAACACTCAAGGTGTAGGAGAACTCTAATATTCTCTGAGGGGAAACACAATTGATTTTCTTTAAGCATGTGCTGAGTAGCAAGTCTTCAAAACACAGACTCTTTGGGGTAAACGAGAACAATGGTTTAAGTGAATTGAGATAGAATGAAGATGACTAGAAAGCAGGCTTTGGGAGGTTGGCACAAGAATGGAGATAGGCTTTGATTCACGATTTTGCTTTGACGGGCCCCATTTGTCATTTATTTGAAGAAAATGTGAAGAAACAATAGTTTTGCATGGTGTCGAAATCTCTATTGATACATGGTCCTTTTCTACATTCACCAAGTTCTCTGTGCTCACCAGCTTTGGGTTTGATTTGCCAATGGGAGGACACTTTTAAGCTCTAAGGCAGAATGTTACCTTTCCATATCTTTTCTCCAAATTTACATGCTCACATTGAGTGAAAAAAAAAATGAAAAAGTCTCAAATTCTTTCATTTACTCCACTAATGTCTCATATATTGCACTCTTTGGAGTGACAATATTTTATGTGGGATTTCAATGGATTCTTCTAACGTCGTCTTTTGATTTTAGGCAACCTGGGTTCATTTAAAGGCACAAACCCTATATCAAGTTCTTCATTTAAGATACTGGCTTTATCTCTGTTCCTTTGTTCCTATCATTGTCATTATACCATTGTTTTTATATTAATAGCTTTACCAACTTAAACGGTAGATATTCTAAGTTTTTGCTCTTCAAGAATAGAGTAACTTATTAATGTTGTCTTTTCCCAACACCCCTCTTTATGATTTCCTAAACTGATTTTAATCATAATGTCTGAAATTTTCCCTTTTGGGGAGTATATAAAGAAAATTAGCCACAATTGGGTTTAAATGAACATAATCAGATTATTTTTTAATGAGCTATGAGGGGTTGTCTCTCTCTTATTTCTCTTTTTCCTGTACAGTCGGACAATGCAAAAAATGGACACAGAATCTGTAGCCAAAAGAGAAGCAGATCACAATGTTGTTAATTTCTGGAACTTAAGTTTTGGACAATTTAATCCCATATTTAAGTAATATTTGAGCTGTTTTTAGTTCTGGGGCCAATAGGTGTTGTCACCCATGTCTCACTCAGAATCTAAATGATATCATTTGACATTTTTACTTCTTTCTGCAATGAAGTGATTCTAATACTTCCTCTCCAGTAGGTCACGTGGACAAGGATGGTGCTTCTCTCTGGATAGCAGGCCTAGGGCTCCTGCAGATATGCTCACAGCATGGTGTCAAGTAGAATGAACTTCCTGGTGATCAGGAAGTAAAAGAGAATGGGTGAGACTTTACACACTGCCTTTTATAGATTCTCATGCCCACAATATCTGATCAAATGATTCATACTTTGATACATCTAATTATCAACTCCTCCTTCTGTGGAAGAAATAAGTAACGGAGCAGAAAGAGACCAGAAAGTCCTTTGTGGGCATTCCTTTTGAGTGGGAAGAATGGGAAGAAATTACCTTGGAGTAGGCCAGTATGGCTAAATGAGTACTGGAGCCTATCATCCTTCATTTGCACCATCTTCCCTAGACTCTATTTCCTCTTATCCAATTATGTTTAACAGCTGGGTCAATATTTGAACTTGATGGTGGCTGATATTTCTGGACAACTCTATCAAGCCACCACCCCAAGACTTAGTGGTTTAAAATAATAACCATTCATTTTCTCTTGTGAATCTCAAGGTCACTGGGGTGGTTCTTGTCAGGCCTCTGAGCCCAAGCCAAACCATCACATCCCCTGTGACTTGCACATATACGCCCAGATGGCCTGAAGTAACTGAAGAATCACAAAAGAAGTACAAATGCCCTGCCCCACCTTAACTGATGACATTCCACCACAAAAGAAGTGAAAATGGCCGGTCCTTGCCTTAAGTGATGACATTATCTTATGAAATTCCTTTTCCTGGCTCATCCTGGCTCAAGAAACTCCCCCACTGAGCACCTTCTGACCCCCACTCCTGCCCGCCAGAGAACAACCCCTCTTTAACTGTAATTTTCCTTTACCTACCCAAATCCTATAAAATGGCCCCACCCTTATCTCCCTTTGCTGGCTCTCTTTTCGGACTCAGCCCGCCTGCACCCAGGTGATTAAAAAGCTTTATCACTCACACAAAGCCTGTTTGTTTGGTGGTCTTTTCACACAGACACACATGACAGTTCTGGTGATCTTGGCTGGGATCACTTATGCATCTGCAGTTAACTGGTGGGTCAGCTAGAGGCCAGGTGGTCAGGATGACCTCAAATGGGATGACACTACTTTCTTCCAGATATGTCTCGGTTGTCTCCATCAGATAGCGTGGGCATGTCTTCATGGTTACTGCCAGGGCAAGAAAGTCTCTGCATGCATCCCATCTCTTCTTGTTTCACTGGCCAAAGCAACTCACACAACTAAGCTCAGATTCAAACTGGGAAGAGAATACACATTTATAGAACAGGGAGAATTCAGGGATCCTATTAGTTGGGACTATGAATGCAACCAAGAGAAGCAATGTATCAGGAGAGTCATGGCATTAACTTCTTGATTCTGATGTCACCCCCCAAAGAACTTTCTGTAATAATGGAAATGTTCTGTACCTACGTTGTTCAAAATGGTAGCCACTAGCTACCTGTGACAACCTAAATTTAACTTTGATTTAAATAAAAGTGAGAAATTGAGTTTCTTAGTCACAATAGCTGCATTTTAAGTCTTAATAGCTAGCAGTATACTAATAACTATTTCTAATATTTTACCTTAAATCAATGAGGTGAAGAATTGTGTGCCTACAATTCTCTATAGTAGGTTAAAATGGGACATTAATTTGCTATATTTTAGGCATTTTTGTATCCTATTGGGAAGTGACTTAAACTGATTAGGTCACGCTCAGCCAGTTTATTCTTCTGGGGAACCTGTAGCAGCTTACTGTAATGGAGAAGGTGATATATCTTCTCTCCACAGACCTGCTAAAAAATTGCAATGAAGCCAAGTTTCAGACCTTGCTCTGTCTCACCTGTAGACATTTATTAGCAAACAGGCTTGAGAGTCTGTTTGAGACATACTCGCTCTGCAGGATCAATCAAGACGCTGTCTCTACTTTTAGGCATGTTTTACAGCTTTATTAACTTGTAATTTTATATATTCAAGGCGTACAATATGATGTTTTGATATATGTATGTATCGTGAAATTATCATACCAATCAAACTAATTAACATAGCCATCACCTCATATAGTTACTTTTTGGTATGAGTGTGTGTTGAGAATGCTTAAGATCTACTCTCTTAGCAAATATCAAGTATATTATATATTACTATTAACTATAGTCACTATGGTTTACATTATGTTTCCAGGACTTATGTATCATGCAACTGACCAATATCTGCCTATTTTCCCCATCCCTAGACCCTGGTAACCACCCTTTTACTCTTTGTTTCTATGAGTTCAGCTTCTTTAGAATACACATGTAAGTGAGATCATGCTATGCTTGCCTTTCTGTGCCTGTCTTATTTTACTTAGCAAAATGTCTTTCAGGTTTCAGGTTCATCTGTGTTGTTACAAATGATAGAATTTCCTTTCAGTTTTTTGAGAGAGAGACAAAGGTCTCACTATATTGCCCAGGCTGGTCTGGAGTCAAGCTATCCTCCTGCTTTATCCTCAGAAGTAGCTGAGACTACAGACATGGCACTGTATCTGGCTTTTTATTTTATGACAAAATTTATGTTTTCCAAAAGTCTGTTATATTACTGTTTTGTTTAAAGTTTTTCCAGCAAGTTTTAGTTTTAAAACATAAATGCTGGAACATGCAGCAAATGTAATTTTTGTTAATAAGATATTGTAATCTTTTGTGGATGGTAATACATGATCAATTTTTGTAAAGATGTTAAGAAAAACTGGGAAAATGGTGTATTTTTTGTTTACAGATTATATATTTCCCTTCAAATTCCAGCTTTTATTTTATATTATTTAAACTCTTTATGCATTTATTTTTCCCTTGTGTTCCTCATCTATCAAAGGCTGAAAAACTAATGAAGGCTTCTTCATTGTTTGCCATTTTGTCCATTTCATCTCTAAACTTTTTAATTTATGCATTTGGCAAGCTGTGATTTTATGCATGCCATTTTATGACTGCTAAATTTACATTATGTGTGTATATTTTAACAATAAAACATGACATTTTAATTTGAATCATCTTTCATTCAGCAAGAATGTAAACTTTTGGTAATTTACTATTAATATTATTCAGAAAGGGTACAGGATTGATATAATTTCTTAAGACTTGCATACTTAAGACCTTATTTTTCTTCTGTCCAAAGAATGGTGATTTGACTGTGTCCGAAATTACTGGATTACAATCCTTTTTGTTTTTTTCTTGACTCTACTTCATTATCTCCTGACATTTCTTTCCCTTTTTTTTTTTTTTTTTTTTTTTTAAGTAATGTGTGTGTTTTCTTACCATGTCACTGTTGGATTTTTTTTTTCTGTGTTTTACTAATTCAAAAATGCATCCATAGTTGTCAAGTTGCTACATTTTTCCTTATCGTTTTTGTTTGGTTGTCTGTTGGAATGTGTGAGCTATTTTAGCCAGCATACTTGAGTACTTTCTTGAACTCTTTTCTCTTTTTCAAAATCTTAGATCATTATTGTCTTTGGTTCTGATTTTCCTTGTTTTGTCTCATCAGGTATGCCTATAAGTCTTAAGCTATTTTTTATCCCCTAACTCTTTATATTTAATTTTATACCATATGTTTTTGTCTCTTTATCTTTTTCCTTTCAGTTCTGAGAAAAATATCTCAATTCTGACCTTCACAGTCTCTGCCCCATCATGGACTAGATTTTCAGCAATGCTGCATCTGTTTTATCTTAGCTCTAGTGAGGACTTTAATTGGATTTTACAATGTCAGTATCCTTAAAACCCTTCCCTATCTCCTCAGTTACCTTCATCTCAGCTCACTGTTTTGTACCTTACCCTGAGGTTATATATTCATCTTCATTATTTTTTCTTATACCTTTCTGTTTCTATCTTATACAGATGAAGACATGTCTTCTGTGTTAACAGGACTCAGATGTTCAATCAACGGTGTTTGCTGAACATCTATTTTGTGCTCAGGGACATTTTTATTAGGCACAGACGTTATACAAAATAATCACCCAAACAATTGTATACTGAGAAAATCATAGGGTGCCCTGAGAGGATGTAACAGGAGGTCCACTTTAATCTGGGGGGTGAGGAAGGGACTCCTTGGGCAGCTACCAGTTGAACTAAAACCTGAAGAAAGAGCAGAGGGAGCCAGTTACAGAGAGGTGGGAGAGAGGCTGGATGCTCAGCAAAGCACGCAGCGTGGCCCAGGAAGCCAAAATGTTGCCTCCTTCCATATATGCATCTCCGAGATTTCATGAAATCATCTTTGCCTTAATCGGTACAGTTTTTTAATTTATTTTTTATTTTTTAAGGAGATCCTGTATTGCTGTTTTCTGCTTGCATTGAGAGGAGTTTTTCTCTGGACCCTGGTCAGGGCACAGGGCCTGTGGATCAGCCAGAGCTCATCTGCCAACTTTGATGACAATGGAAACCCTCTCTCATGTCAAAGCTGAACTGAGTTAGTGCCAGTGTGTGTAGTTTCCAGTGCAATCATTCTATCGAAGCATGTTCATCTAGTATGCCATTGCTGGACTCGGCGATGTCTTCTGCTCTGCAAATTGCCTGATGTGCCTCTCTTACTAAAGAATACCCAGGCACGGAAGGGCTGCAAGCTTTCTTCGCAGGGAGGGGGAGTTTAGATACCAAATTCTGAGTCAGGGTCAAGCTGTTGAAAGGCATGTTTGTGTTCATGTTTCCCAGCCAATAGAGCTGCTTTGCCTCCTGAACAATGACTTCATAGAGAGAGGACATTCCTTCCAAATTCTGAAACTACATTACTCAGCACTCCTTGTTTTTGGGTGATGTGATCAGCTTGTTTTATTTTAGTTGTTTTATTGTCTGTTCATTTGCATGTGTTTTAGTGGTATGTAAGAAATTGTAACAAGATGCTGTTTTAAACCAGAAGTCTTATAACTGAGAACATGTGGCATTTGGTTTTCTGTTCCTACATTAGTTTGCTAAGACTAATGGCCTCCAGCTCCACTCATGTCCCTGCAAAGGACACGATCTCATTCTTTTTCTTTAATGGCTGCATGATATTCCATGTTGTATATGTACCACATTTTCTTTATCCAGTCTATCACTGAGGGACATTTAGATTGACTCCATGTCTTTGCTCTTGTGAACAGTGCTGCAATGAACATAGACATACATGTGTCTTTATAATAGAACAATTTACACTCCTTTGGGTATACAACCAAAGTATTGGGATTGCTGGTTAGCTAAATGATAAGATGCTAAGACCACATGGATGCATAGAGGGGAACAAAACAAACTGGAACCTATCAGAGGCTGGAAGGGGGGAGGAGGGAGCAGATCAGAAAAAAATGACTATTGGGTACTAGGCTTAATACCTGGGTGATGAAATAATCTGTACAACAAACCCCCATGACACACATTTACCTGTTTAACCAAAGTGCACATGTACCCATGAACTTAAAATGAAAGTTAAATAAGTAAAATAGAAGTTTTTGTATGTGTTTTTGCTCTGTGAAAGTTCCTGGAACTAGTTGATTTTAAAACCAGTCTTTGGGCAAGCTAAAATATCTTTTAACAGCAGAAAGGAAAAGCATACACGAAGGTCAGGTCAGTATTCTTTATTAACTAGTTCTTTGATTGTCTAGTATGAACCTGCAGGGATTTGGGTAATACAGAGAGACGGTCAAGAGAGAACATTGATCTGTGTATGAGGATTCCCAGCTGTGACATTAAATGTGACCTTCCTTGAGTCACGTTCCCTCTTTGCCAATGGAAGAACCAGACAAGTCCATCTTTTGCAAGTTGCTCTGTACTATCCTAAGTCCTTGCCACTCCAAGTGTACTCCTGCACCAGTGGCATCATATCACTCGAGAGCTCGTGAGAAATCCAGATTTCAGGCCCCACTTTAGAGCTATTAAATCTGAACCTGAGTTTTTAACAAGACTCCAGTGATTCCTATACTTGTTAAGGTTTGAGGAGCACTGATTCTGTGTGAGTCTGTGATGCTAGAGGGCCCTTCATAGGAAAGCCAGGGGATGTGGAAGAGAGAAAAAGAAGGGTGTTGGATGGGGGAAAAAGCAGGATGTTGGAAGAGGATCTTTCTTCACTGTACTCTCTCCAAACTGCTTCAAACAGGCAAACCTCTTTTTTGCCTTTCTTTCCTTTTTAATAGATTAGTAGTGCTCATATATTTCCTTTTGGGAAAGACAGGTCCTTCTGCAAATAAGAAAATTGTTTGGCTAGGGTATCATCAACAATATTTCAGCCCAAAAGCTTCACAAATACACTTTCAAAGGCAAGAGGAAGGAAAGCAAATTTATTATAGCTTCAGAGGAAAATAATTAATACAATACCAAGCATACAAAATTGGTTTCTTGGAGCTCGTGTGGGATTAGATTGTTGCAGGTCTGTTGGAAATTCAGGAAAGGTTACCTTGATTTCTGCAGGAGGGAAGAAACTGGTCCTATGCTACCACCAAGGCCCAGGAGAAGGCCCATACCTGGATGCTCACAGAGCTCAGAATAGGGGCAAGACAGCTCTCCCAATAGTTCTAGCCTCTGAGCCAATTCTAAGGAATGTCAGATTTTTGGCATAAAGCATAGAATGGTCAAATGGCATATTATTTCTGCAATGGGAAGATTTACTTATATTCATTTGACAAGATGCATTATTAATTTCTATTTGGCCAAGAAATGTTCATATGTCCACCTTCTATAATCTTCCTTTTCTTTCAGCTATCATCACAATAAGTCTGCATAATCACCCCCAACATAATGTCTTAAAGCATGAAGCATTTTGCTTTGTTCTGTTTTTCTTACAAATCTGCAGGTTGACTGAGAGACTGGCTGGCCTGGGCCAAGCTTGGCTGATCAGGGCTGGGCTTGCATCTGTGTCTGAGATGTGCTGGCAGAATGACTGGGGCTGGCTGGTTTGCCGTTTGGTCCACTGAGATGACTCAGGTCTCCTCCCTGAATCATTCACATCTCTCTACTACGCTAACCTGTACCTGTTATCACAAGAAATTGCAGAGAAGCAAGAGAGAAAGCAGAAATGCAAAGATGCTTTTCATGCCTTTGCTTTCCTCCCATTTGCTAACTTCCAATTGACTTGAAGAAGTTCCATGGGCATCTCCAGGGTAGGAGGGGCTAGAAAACCTCAGGGTAAAGGGTGTGAATACATGGAGGGTATTCATTAAACAAACTTAATTGGATTTAAATCAATTAAATTGAATATCAAGCTGCCACATATTATCTTACAACAGGAATTGACAGGAAACCAGCTTAAGAAATACTAAAAAGTTGAGTGACTTAAGAATAAAGTCTAAGTTCATGCCCTTTGCAGGGACATGGATGAAGCTGGAAACCATCATTCTCAGCAAACTAACACAGGAACAGAAAACCAAACACCACATGTTCTCAGTCGTAAGTGGGAGCTGAACAATAAGACAACATGGACACAGGGAGGGGAGCATCACACACTAGGGCCTATCGGGGGTGGGGGGCAAGGGGAGGGATAGCATTAGGAGAAATACCTAACGTAGATGATGTGTTGAATGAGTGCAGCAAATCACCATGGCACTTGTATACCTATGGAACAAACCTGCACATTCTGCACATGTATCCCAGAACTTAAAGTATGATAATAAATAAATAAATTCTCAGAACATGGCTACCTCAGACAGATGGTGTTTGTGGTACTACAATAAGAAATAGGCACAGGTACAAAGTGAAGAGATTGATGACTTTTCAATCAACCAGTTAGATTAAAATAACATGAGGAAAGGTCTATGGCAAGTATTCTATTTTCTCCTGTTTCTGGTTTGGGAGATATCGTGCCCCGTCTTGCATATTAACTCACTAAACAAAGGCACGGTGTACTGCTGCCCAGTTGATTTGTGACTAATTCAACTTTACAGAGTACTATGTGTTATTTACGTGTGACCAGTCATCTCTGCCAAGTTCTTCTTTCATGGCCTACTTAGGCCCTCCTGTCAGGAACTCCCTTTAAAGTCAGAAATAAGCTATGTGACTGGCATACCCCTTTATCTCAGAGAAAGCTCTGCTGGAGATGTCCAAACCTGGGAGAAAAACTCAGACTGAAATCTGTGAACTATCCTAAGTACGTCAGTAATAACCTAAATTAATTTGAGTCTTGTTTTCTCTCCCATTGGAGACAGGAACATATTGGGTGGGAAGGTTAATGCAGTACCACCTTGTCTCCTTTGGGCAATTCTGCCCACTTGGAATAGTTTTGTGTCTCTTCTCTGAAAAGGAGATGTACTTTGCCATAGTGATAGGGAGAATGGTAAAGAGGTCAATCCAGAGAGACGAGGATGCCTGTCAATGTTCCCTGTGCCACCTGGGATTGTGATGAGTCTAGGAAGTGAGAGGCTGCAGTGAATTTTAGTTCTGAGTAACTCAGTCTCTAAGGGGTTTCTTTCAGAAATACAAATAACTCAACAGAACCTCGGAAAAAGGACCACATTCTCTGCAGCCAGGGCAAGGGCCCACATCTGATTTTTACACAGGAATCAACTCAGACCTAATTCAACAAAGAAAAAAGTAAGATTTCTATACTTTTCAAGAATCTATTATGCTCATCTTCCATGCCTTTGCTAAATTAGAATAATTTTGCTCCATGGCTCAGGAAAAAAGAGCAGGAATTGGTAATAACTTGCCAATCATGATATCACTTTTTTGGATGGCAAAGGAGAAATTTTCAAGGCCTTGAATACTAATAAGGTGCCAAACTGCTGACAGGAACCATGTATAGTGAGAGGAGTTCATACCTAACTTCTGGGCAAACTTTCCTTAAACAGTGGCACTCTTCCATATGCATAAGAAAAGAGGAGGAGGAAACTCTTAGATACAACCTGAACATTGGTCCCTGTCTCCTGCTTTCATAACTCTCCTCTCGCCTTTCGTGAACCTCTTTTCTATTTTCTCTCAGTAGCTCAGAATACCGTCCACCTTCCTATTTAAAACCTATCTTCCTCACCTCTTATCTTCCAACTCTATACTTAAGAAGATTTTTAGGATATTCTGGAGGTGCAAACCTTAGGCCTCCAAAAGAGCAAAATAATCTAGATAAGTGAATGAATGGATGTAGGGGTGAATCAATAATGGATGAATAAATGAATAAATAAAATAGGTTCCACTCTCTCTTCAGCCAACCCCAACAAAACAGAAATAATAAAATAAACTTTCATTCACCTTCAGTATGATGGTGTTCCAAGGTCAACTAAGGCTGAGACTTCTCCCAGAATTATGGGAACCATAGTCATGTCATTAAATAGGTGCATTTTCAGATTATTGGCATATCAGGAAAGCTCAGAACTCCCTTTCCTCCATAGTTCTTCTGCCCCCACCCCTGATACCACCAGACTATGGGGTGAGAAGTCATTCTAGAGGAATGCTATCCAACAGTAAATTACTGTGAGCTACATATATAATTTTACATCTTCTAGTAGTCATTTTTAAAGAAAAGGAAAAGTAGACAGTGTTTTATATGTTGAGTCCCAGCAAAAAGTTATGTTGGAGTTCCAATCCCTGATACGTAGAATGTGATCTTATTTGGAATTAGGGTCTTTACAGAAGTTATGAAATTAAAGTGAGGACATTAGGGTGGGCCTTAATCCAATATGACTGATGTTCTTATACAAAGGGGAAATTTGGACACAGAAACCAAAGTGCATAGAGGGCAAGTAAGGGGAATAGACACAGAGAGAAGACAGCCTTCTGCAAGCCAAGGAGAGAAGCCTGGACAGATCTTTGCCTCACAGCCCTCCAAAGGAACCTACCCTGCTGACACCTCGATTTTAGACTTCTAGCCTCCAGAATAGTCAGACGATAAATAATCAGTTGTTTAAGCCACCTAGTTTCTGGTACTTGGTTAATGGTAACTCTAACAAACTCACAGCACATACTCTAACACAGTGAAAAGATATTGTAATAATATGTTTTACTTAACCCATTTGATAATATTTAATATATCAAAATGATTATTATTCCACGTGAAATCAACATAAAAATAATTTACATTCTTCCAAATCCAGTGTGGATTTGACTTTTACAGCACATCTCTATTTGGACTCACCACACCTCAAGTGCTCAGTTACCATGTGCGGCTTGTTCCCCATTGGACAGCACAGGTCTAAGATGAGCTGAGTCATACAGGGAGGGCACTGCTCCCCACTCCCCCAAGAAGAATAAGGGCACATCCACTGCCCCAGGGAACTCTACAGTTGGGAGCATCTGGGGACATTAACTTCATGTCTGAGGATACTACATATTTTTAAAAAACATTCCATGTTTTTCCATTCATATGGCTTCCATTTTTAAAGGTTCATATATTTCGAAAATTGACAATAGGGTGCATTTCCTGCTTGGGCAAATTGACCGATTCAGTGCTATTACTTTCATTATACAAATGCAAACTTTACAAGCAATTTACCATAGAAACTGAGAAAAAACCCACCTCCTTCCAGCTAAAAATACAAGTCTCTATATAAATATGCACAACCATATGATGAACAATTTCTGGGGCACAGAGCTCCATTTTATTTCCCTTAAAGAAGTCAGTGTGGCGGATCTTGAGTGCTTTGTGCAGACACGGATTCCTCATGCACACACCCATCGCGAGCGGTGGGCAGTGCCTTCATCCTTGGGTTGGCCCTTCATCTCTGACTCTTCTATTTGTTGCATGGCACCAGAGGAAAAGAGCAGAGGGAGAAGACATTTCTCATGTTGGTCAACTTTCTTTTTATAGCTTAAAATATAAACATCCACAAATAAATATGGTTTATTTTGTCAAATGCTTTTTCCGAGAAAAATAAGCACTGCCTGGAAAAGCTGGCACGAACTACTAATAAATGGGAGAGTTCTCCAGGTAGATTCTAGTAGGGGAGAGAAAACGGAGTCCTATAAAACTATGAGGAAAATGGGAGCATGAAAAGTATGAAGCTGTGTTGAGAAAGGCACTGAGGCTGGCATTGGTCTGGGTCCGGGAGGGCCCCCCTCTATCTGCTTTTCATCTTTTTCCTTATGACTCTGTCCTCTCTTTGGTGTGACATCACCCATTCCCATGGCTTCACTTGCCATATGTGTTTCACTGATGGTCTCTAAGCCACTCTCTGGCCTGGACCAAATTCTGACCCTCCAGAACCTTCTTTTTGCTTACTGTCCATCCTCACTCCCGGTTTCTCCAGCAGACTAAACTCCAGGTAGCAACAACTTCAGCTTTTCCTCCTGAGCTTCTCCTCTTCTTGTCTTTCCTCCCGGCATAATGCACACCATTTATTGCCTGAACATGGAAGATCACACGTGATTCCTTTCCCCTCCTCATTCTCCACCTCCAGTCAACCCCTGAGCCCCATGCCTCCTGCTGCTTAAAAACCACTTGAATCTCTGCTTCTCTTCAATCACCAGCACCGCACTGCCTGCCTCAGGCCAAACCGCTGACATTTCTCACCTGGACCACGCAGTAGCTTCCTCATGGTAAGCTGCTTTCCGTGATTCTGTTCTTTCCAGTTTGTCCTCCAAGCTTTAGATGGAGGGATTTCCAAAACAGGCAAATACGATTAAGTGCTTGCTGGTGTTCATTCTTCTGTGGTTCCCGATTTCCCTGAGATTAAAGTCTCCAGGTTCCTGCATGTTCCGGCAGCTGCCTGATTCCCCACCGACCCCATCACTTTCCTCTCTCTGTTGGGTTCTACAGTGACTCTGAAGGTGAGGTGCCAAGTGAACAGCCTGAGCCTCTCCTTGAAAGTTGGTAGAAAGGCAGATGCCGGGGTCCTCCATGACTTAGTTAATCTGAATCTCTGGGGCAGCAGTCAACATCTGTGTTTTTTAACAAGGCCTCCAGGGGATTCTGGTACATGGTCAAGTTTAAGAACTCTGGTCAAAAAAGTGAAACCCCGTTTCTACAAAAATACAAAAAAAAAAAAAAAAAATTTTGCCTGACATGATGGGGGGTGTCTGTAATTCCAGCTACTTGGGAGGCTGAGGCTGTAGAATCACTTGAACCCAGGAGACGGAGGTTGCGGTGAGCCGAGATTGTGCCATTGCGTACCAGCCTGGGCAACAAGAGCGAAACTTCATCTCAAAAAAAACAAAAAAAACAAAACAAAAAAAAACTACCAGTGCCCGTGCTCAGTCATGTCAAGTAAAAAAACACATCAGAACTCAGGAAGGAGGGACTAAACTGGAAAGGAGCATTGTAAGGGTATGGGGAAAGACTGTGACCATAAGATCTGCAAGCTTCTCAAGAGTTAGGCAAAAATGATTTTTCTTCGATGGAGCATGAGCGAGGTTAGAAAGAGCCAAGTGTGGGGAAGTAGGATGGAAGAGTGTGGAATGATGTGACAGTGGTTTCGGAAGTGGCCTCTTCTCAGGAGCTGCTGTTGAAGAAGGGCTGCATGATCTGGCTTGGCCTGAGGAAGGACCAAAGCACAGGGACCTGGGGAAAGGAGAGAAAATCTTCAGGTTTGATTAACAGACATTTTGTTACAACTGGTCAGCAAGGACAAACAGTTCAGCTAATCATTTACAAGGCAAAACATAAGAATTTGGAGGCCTGTGTCTATGCCTAGCCTTGTCATGGGTCATCCTTGAGTCTTCTCTATGTCCTGTGGAGAAGGGAAGTTCCTTGTAGCAGACTGTTCTGAACACAGAAGACTAAGGGATTACTGAACCTTCGCTGTTGTCCAGGAGCAGAGGGCTCAGGTAAAATGTAGCAGTGTCAGTCACTTGCTCCTGCTGTGTCCCCTCTCACCTGTGGCCCTTTACACTTGCTCTCCCTTCTGCCTGGAGCACTCCTGCCCAGTTCTCCAATTGTCCTCTTCATTACACACTCTTCTGGACAGTTCGGGTCCTGGTGTCATGTAGAGTCTCCTCTCCCATGCCAGACTCTACGTATGTCACCTTCACTCTGCATCTTCAGCCCTGACCCAGCACCTGACAACTAGATGGAGTCAATAAATACTGGGGAAATGAAGGAAAGTAAAAAGTTTCTTGGAAGTTTTGTCAATTTAAGAAAAGCTCCATGATCGTCAACAATAATCCCTCAATAACTTTTTTCTTCTCTGCAGTTAGAAGGCAGCCTGAAGCTTTGCATTTCCCCCTGAGAGCTCCTCCACACTGCTCCTGAAATGGCTGTTATTCTACTTATTCACTGGGGTTCTCTTTTTCCAGGCTGAACTACCTGGTGGGGTTTTTGTTGTTGCCATTGTTGTTTTATTGTCTCTTTAAACACCTTCTCTTGTTTTCCAGGGCAAGTTAGAGGTGTAGAGTTCCCTAATGTGCTACTAGTCTGCAAATGAAGAAATTTAACAGCCCATCAGCCCATGGGAGGACCAATTAGAGTCAATTATAACATAATTGAGCTGCCTTGTATTCCTTGTCAGTATAAAACTTCTTTCTTCTTCTTTTTTTTTTTTTTTTTTTTGGTTTGTGCGCACTTTATTTCTTTGGAGCGCCTTTTCTTTTCTTTTCTTTTCTTTTTTTTTTTTTTGAGACGAAGTCTTGCTCTGTCACCCAGGCTGGAGTGCAGTGGCGCGATCTCGGCTCACTGCAAGCTCCGCCTCCCGGGTTCACGCCATTCTCCTGCCTCAGCTTCCTGAGTAGCTGGGACTACAGGCACCCACCACCACGACCGGCTAATTTTTTGTATTTTTAGTAGAGACGGGGTTTCACCGTGTTAGCCAAGATGGTCTCAATCTCCTGACCTCGTGATCTGCCTGCCTCTATACTTTAAGTTCTAGGGTACATGTGCACAACATGCAGGTTGGTTACATATGTATACATGTGCCATGTTGTTGTGTTGCACCCACTAACGCATCATTTACATTAGGTGTATCTCCTAATGCTATCCCTCTCCCCTTCCTTCCACCCCATGACAGGCCCCAGTTTGTGATGTTCCCTTTTCTGTGTCCAAGTGTTCTCTTTGTTCAGTTCCCACCTATGAGTGAGAACATGCGGTGTTTGGTTTTTTATCCTTGCGATACTTTGCTGAGAATGATGGTTTCCGGCTGCATCCATGTCCCTACAAAGGACATGAACTCATCCTCTTTTATGGCTGCATAGTATTCCATGGTGTATATGTGCCACATTTTCTTAATCCAGTCTGTCATTGATGGACATTTGGGTTGGTTCCAAGTCTTTGCTATTGTGAATAGTGCTGCAATAAACATACATGTGCATGTGTCTTTATAGCAGCATGATTTATAATCCTTTGGGTATATACCCAGTAATGAGATGGCTGGGTCAAATGGTATTTCTAGTTCTAGATCCTTGAGGAATCGCTACACTGTCTACCACAATGGCTGAACTAGTTTACAGTCCCGCCAACAGTGCAAAAGTGTCCTTATTTCTCCACATCCCCTCCAGCACCTGTTGTTTCCTGACTTTTTAATGATCGCCATTCTCACTGGTGTGAGATGGTATCTCATTGTGGTTTTGATTTGCATTTCTCTGATGGTGAGTGATGATGAGCATTTTTTCATGTGTCTGTTGGCTGCATAAATGTCTTTTTTTGAGAAGTGTCTGTTCATATCCTTCACCCACTTTTTGATGGGATTGTTTGTTTTTTCTTGTAAAATTGATTGAGTTCTTTGTAGATTCTGGATATTAGCCCTTTGTCAGATGAGTAGATTGCAAAAATTTTCTCCCATTCTATAGGTTGCTTGTTCACTCTGATGGTAATATCTTTTGCTGTGTAGAAGCTGTTTAGTGTAATTAGATCCCATTTGTCAAATTTGGCTTTTATTGCCATTGCTTTTGGTGTTTTAGACATAAAGTCCTTGCCCATGCCTATGTCTTAAATGGTATTGCCTAGGTTTTCTTCTAAGGTTTTTATAGTTTTAGCTCTAACATTTAAGTCTTTAATCCATCTTGAATTAATTTTTGTATAAGATGTAAGGAAGGGATCCAATTTCAGCTTTCTACATATGGCTAACCAGTTTTCCTAGCACCACTTATTAAATAGGGAATCCTTTCCCCACTTCTTGTTTTTGTCAGGTTTGTCAAAGATCAGATGGTTGTAGATGTGTAGTATTATTTCTGAAGGCTCTGCTCTGTTCCATTGGCCTATGTCTCTGTTTTGGTACCAGTACCATGCTGTTTTGGTTACTGTAGACTTGTAGTATAGTTTAAAGTCAGGTATTCATATACACCATAAAAGACAAACAGAGAGCCAAATCATGAGTGAACTCCCATTCACAATTGCTTCAAAGATAATAAAATACCTAGGAATCCAACTTACAAGGGATGTGAAGGACCTCTTCAAGGAGAACTACAAACCACTGCTCAATGAAATAAAAGAGGACACAAACAAATGGAAGAACATTCCATGCTCATGGATAGAAAGAATCAATATTGTGAAAATGGCCATACAGCACAAGGTAATTTATAGATTAGATGCCATCCCCATTAAACTACCAATGACTTTCTTCACAGAATTGGAAAAAACTACTTTAAAGTTCATATGGAACCAAAAAAGAGCCAGTATTGCCAAGACAATCCTAAACCAAAAGAACAAAGCTGGAGGCTTCACGTTACTTGACTTCAAATTATACTACAAGGCTACAGTAACCAGAACTTCTTTCTGGAAGGAAGATTGTGTTTTTCTTCACACTATGGTGGGGTATCTGCATGAGTTCACCAGCAATGGTTCTGACCTAAGCAATTCTAGAATAGAGTTTCATGGAGCTAGCATGCCTTGTGACATCAGGGCCAGAGAAGTTCAGCTCAAGGAAGCCCTGACTTTATCATGTCTGCTCCCCATCCCCCAATTTTTTTTCCTTTCTTAAGAGAGCTGCTAAATTCTTACAAAGTACATAAAATACCTCACATGGGCCTCTGGAAAGTCAGGACACTCTACTTGTTGAAAAAGTGAGAAGGAAAGATTGAGTCTGATGTCACCACCCATTTCCTTACATTTTCTGCATTATTGGGTGTGAGAGATCAGACAACCATGAGAAGATCAACTCTGTCCACCTTTCCCAACAACCATCCTCAGAAATCTGGCCTTTGGGCCATTGGTGATAGGAGCCAGTAGTTGCATGATTTCCCCTTTCTCGCTACACACAGCCTTATCAATTCTGAGTTGTAGCTTATATGGCTTCCAAAGGCTTCAGTCCATGATTAAGTAATCAGTCTCCCCAGCAGCAGGCATCTCTATAATGCAGGCTCTTTTCAACTTCCTTTCTTGACTCTTCCTGTTTTTCATTTTTCCTCCCTGGAAATCTATACCCCAATAAAATAATATAACGTAAGCCCTCAATTTCATCCTCAGCTTTCTAATGAACCCAGGGAAAACCAATTATACTTGTGAAAATGGTAAAATGAGAACAGGTTTTGACTTATTTGCATGTTTTTGAATACCTTAGCAAATAGTTGAAGAGATCTAGTGACCAGTTCCTGACACAGGGCTCTAAAGTAATAGAAGGAAAACTACTTGATGGCTCCGAATTTTGTGTTGTTTGAATATCCATGACCAGTCATATATCGTTATATGCCTTCCTAGTTCCATTCAACTTTCTTCTTTACATCCTGGAGCAATTTCCTTCATCACTTACTCTCTGTACAGAGCCTATTTTGGTTTGGATTCCTTCAGAAGCAGATCCTGACATTAGGATGTATGTGCAAGTAGTTTATTCTGGAAGTGATCCAAGGAGACACAGTTAGGGGAGTGGGGAGGTGAAGGGGAGAGAAAAGCAGGGAATAAAAGGTATGTCAATGTGGAACCCGATCCTGCTGGGGAAACTTCAGGAGACAGTGTAGAACACAATTTGGAATTATCCCACTAGAAAGGCAAGGGAGCTGGGGTATTTATACACCAACTCCTATCAGTTGTATTGGTTGAGGGCTGCTCCTGGGGACAGTTGGGATTAATTCTCTGTCACCTCCAGGCTGCCCTGTATGTAGGCAGAGAGGGTTGGGAAGATGGAAAAAGTCCTAGGGTATCTGGAAATCAAGCCATTTTTCTCTATGATAGTAAAGCTGATGGGATATTGGTGGGATACAAGAATGCTATCAAATTTACCTCCCTTAAGTCAAGAGAGCAGAGGAGCTCTATGTCTAATGGTGTCTGGGAGTTCCAGGTTTCAGTAATCATCAGTTTTGGCTTCAGAATAAAACCACCTAGGAAACTTTTAAAAAATACTATTGCCCAGACACCTCACCAGAAAACTAATACAAGTGACAAATAAGCATATAAAAGAGTACTCAACATCATATGCTATCAAGGAACTGCAAATTAAAACAGACTATCACTACATTCCTATTCCTATTAGAATGGCTGAAGTTCAAAACAGTGACCATAACAAATGCTGGTGAAGATGGGGAGTACAGGAACCCTCATTCATTGCTGGCGGGAAAGTAAAATTATACAGCCACCTTGGAAGAGAGCCTGGCAGTTTCTTACAAACTAAATATAGTCTCACCATATGATCCAGCAATGGTGCTTCTTGGTATTTACCCAAATGAGTTAAAAACATATGTCCACACAAAAATCCCTGCACACAAATGTTTATAGCAGCTTTATCCATAATTGTCTAACGTGGAGGCTTCAATTGAAAACGTCTTTAGTTGAATAGATGAACAAACATACAAATGTGCATCTATACACATCTATACAATGAAATATTCAGGAATAAAAAGAATGAGCTATTGGGTCATAGAAAGGTATGGAAGAAATGTAAATGCATATTGCTAAGTGGAAAAAAAAACTCAGAAAAGCCTACTGTATGACGTTCTGTAAAGGGCAAACAGCTACAGGCATCAAAAAGATCAGGGATTTCTAGGAATTTGGAGGAAAGAGTGGAAAGATGAAGAGGTGGAACACATGGGGATTATTAGGGCAATGAAGTTATTCTGTATGATACTAAAATGGTGGATGCATGACATTATGGATTTGGCAAAACCTGTAACACTATATAACATGAACAGTAAATCTTAATGTAAACTATGCACTTTAGCTAACAATCATGTATCAGCATTGGCTCACTTGTAACAAATGTACCATGTCAAAGCAAAATGAAAATAATAGGGGCAACCATGTGAAGGTGGGGAGAGAGTATATGAAAACTCTGTACTTTCTGTTTAATTTTTCTGGAAATCTAAAACTGCCCTAAGAGGTAAAATCTAATTTTACATAGAATCATACTCCATAAATTAACATTTCCGGGGGTGAAAACCAAACAGCAGTATCTTTTGCATGATGCCTGGGAGACCCTAATGTGCAGGGAGAGTTCAGTTGCACTGGGGTGAGTGTACAGAAGAGTTGAATCTCTCCTGGCAGTCTTTGTGCAAAGGTCTTTCCCTTGGAGGTAGTTGGTCTCAGTAGCATGCTGTTTAGGGAACAAGAGAATTTAAAAATTAGTGTAGAATCTGAAATTTTTAATTCTAAGGAGTCCATACATGCAAAACAGGTCATGTACAGTTATGAATCATTAATAGTTTAACCACTTATTAAAATTTATGCTTGTAATTTCATTAAGGTAAAAAATGTAGCCTTTGCTGTTCCAGAGTGCTCTTCCAATCAGCATCACCTGGGAGCTTGTTAGCAATGCGTTTCCCTGGGTTCCCCCTCATTCTATGGAACCGGAAACTCTAGGGGATGAGGCCCAGGAATCTGGGTGTTGTCAGCCTTTCCAGGTGAAGCTTAAGTGCCAATTCGTGAAAGTCACTGTTTTGAACAGAGGATGAAAGTGTAAAGCAGTGGTTCTAAAACTTGGCTGTACAACAAAACAACCTGGGAAGTTTTTTTAAAAACAGCAATGTTAAAAATATAGTGATGTTTAAAAAATATTGACACTTTGGTTCCACTTCCTCAAACTGTGATTTTATTGGTCTGCAGTATGTTCTGGGCACTGGGATTTTCAAAAACTCCCCAAATGAATCTAATGTGTAGGCAATCTGAGAAAAAACTGCTGCAAAGACAATAACCAGCCAATTCTGGGCCTGCTCTCACCGACAGGTTGATCTCCAAAACTCATCTCCTTGAAACCCTCTCACGAAACTTCTCCTGACCTGGAATAAATTTTCATCTTTCCCTACCTCCATGCTCTCCAATTCATTATTACTAATACCACATTTTTGCCTCTGGTTCCTTTTCTCTTTCATGGTCTTAGGAAATGCAAAGTGCATTGTCAGGGAAGTGTTAATAACGCTCATTTATTTTGTGATTGTGCCCCAAAAGACTTTCCTGCAGCCCACTTATATAGTGCATATTGCAAGAACTCACCCTTTAAAGAGAGGTGAGTTTAAACTCTTTAACGAGAGTTACTGTAATATGCACTAATGCTAATTAAAAAATATTTAAATGGTGCTAGAATCTTTTCTTCTGCTAACTTTTATTTTAAGTTCAGGGGTACAGGTGCAGGTTTTTTACTTGTGTCATGAGGATTTTTTTGTGTAGACTATTTCATCACCCAGGTATTAAGCTTAGTACTCAGCAGTTGGTTTTCTTGGGACTCTCCCTCCTCCCACCCTCCATCCTCCAAAAAGCCCCAGTGTGTGCTGTTCCCCTCTGTGTGTCCATGTGTTCTCATTGCTTACCTCCCACTTATAGGTGAGAACATGTGGTGTTTGATTTTCTGTTCCTGTGTTAGTTTGCTGAGGATAATGACCTCCAGCTCTATCCATGTCCCTGCAAAGGACATGATCTCATTCTTTTTCATGGCTGCATAGTATTCCATGTTGTATGTATACCACATTTTCTTTATCCAGTCTGTCATTGATGGGCATTTAGGTTGATTCCATGTCTTTGCTATTGTGAATAGTGCTGCAGTGAACATTTGCATGCATGTGTCTTTATAATAGAACAATTTATACTCCTTTGGTTATATACTCAGTAATGGGATTACTGGATCGACTGGTGTTTCTGCCTCCAGGTCTTTAAGGAATTGCCACACTGTCTTCCACAATGGCTGAACTAATTTACACTCCCACCAACAGTGTATAAGTGTTCATTTTTTCTTCACAACCTTGCCTGCATCTGTTATTTGACTTTTTATTAATAAACATTCTGCCTAGTATAAGATGGTATCTCATTGTGGTTTTGATTTGCATTTCTCTAATGATTAGTGATGTTGAACTTTTTTTTCACATAATTGTTGGCCACATGTATGTTCTGTTTTATAAGGTGTCTGTTCGTGTCCTTTGCCTACATTTTTATGGAGTTGTTTGCTTTTTTCTTGTAAATTTAACTTCTTATACATGCTAGATATTAGACCTTTGTTAGATGCGTAGATTACAAAAATTCTCTTCCATTTTGTAGGTTGTTAGTTTACTCTGTTGATAATTGTTTTTAGTGTGCAGAAGTTCTTTAGTTTCATTAGATCCCATTTGTCAATTCTTGCTTTTGTTGCAATTGCTTTTGGCATCTTCACCATGAAATCTTTGCCCATGCCTATGTCCTGAATGGATTTGCCTAAGTTGGCATCCAGGATTTTTGTAGTTTTGAATATTATACTTAAGTCTTTAATCCATTTTGAGTTATTTTTTGTATATGGTATAAGGAAGAGGTCCAGTTTCCGTCTTCTGCATATGGCTAGCCAGTTATCGTAGCACCATTTATTGAATACGAAATTCTTGCCCTGTTGCTTGTTTTTGTCAGGTTTGTTGAATATCAGATAGTTGTCAGTGTGCAATCTTATTTTTGGGTTCTATATCCTGTTCCATTTGGTCTTTGTGTCTTTCTTGTACAGTACCATGATGTTTGGTTACTGTAGCCCTGTGGTATACATTGGAGTCAGGCAGCATGATGCCTCCAGCTTTATTCTTTTTGTTTAGGATGGCCTTGGCTCTTTGGGCTCCTATTTGGTTTCCTATACATTTTAAAATAGTTTTTTTTTCTAATCCAGTGAAGAATGTCAATGGTAGTTTAATGGGAATAGCATTGAATCTAAAAATTGCTTTGGGCAGTAGGGCCATTTTAACAATGTTTATTCTTCCTATCAATGAGCATGGAATGTTTTTCCATTTGTTTGTGTCATCTCTGCTTTTTTTGAGCAGTGGTTTATAGTTCTCCTTGGAGAGATCTTTCACCTCCCTAGTTAGCTGTATTCGTAGGTGCTTTATTCTTTTTGCAGCATTTGTGAATGGGAATTCATTCCTGATTTGGCTATCTGCCTGACTGTTTTTGGTGTATAGAAATGCTAGTGATTATGGCACATTGATTTTGTATCCTGAGACCTTGCTGAAGTTGTTTATCAGCTTAAAAAGCTTTTGAGCTGAGATGATAGGATTATGTCATCTAGATATAGGATCATGTCATCTGCAAACAGGGATAGTTTGACTTTCTTTCTTCCTATTTGAATGCCACTTATTTATTTATCTTGCCTGATTGCCCTGGCCAGAACTTCCAATACTATGTTAAATAGGAGTGGTGAGAGAGGGCATCCTTTCCTTGTGCTGATTTTCAAGAGGAATGCTTCCAGCTTTTGCCCATTCAGTATAACAACACGGTATTTTCTACAAGCTGGAGCTGTTCTTATGACATTTCTCTTGTCTTTGTTTCTCCTTCCAAAAATTGATAAGAATAGGGCTTTGGGGTTTTGTGTTCAAGGAGAAAAACTTTACTAGGGATTCCAAAGAGGAAGATGATCAGGGAAGAGTAATAGGACCCAGAATCTTACAGGAGGCTGTCAGGGAAAGAAGAGTTGTTTTGGAGAGGTGGCGTGATGGGGATGGATCTCTGAGTCAGATAAAAAAATGAAGTTTTGAGGGTTTTCTGTGTCTGGCAGAGACCCAGGCTGGTTTGCATACTGAAGACAAAGGATTTGACCCTGGCCACTAAAGGTGGCTGCAAACATGCCTCATGGCCTTGAAAGCATTGGAGGGGAATTCTGTCAGCAGGTCTGCTGTCAGTGGGGTAGATGGTGTGTGGAGTGTCGCTGAGTATGTTAGTTTCCTATTGCTTGTAACAAATTGCCATAAATTTAGCAGCATAAAACAACACACAGTTAATATCTCACGGTGGATTCTGTGGGTAGGGAGTCCATTATGGCTCAGTTGAATGCTCTACCCAGGGTCTCGCCCGCTGCAATCAAGATGTCAGCTAACAATAATGTATTAGAATTGGCTCTTTTGTAGCAAATGTACCACAGCCAAAGCAAGATGCTATAATAGGGTCAACTCTTCTTTCCAAACAACTCATTTTTCCAAAACAGCTTCCTAAGGGATTCTAGGTTCTATTATTTTTCTTCCCTGATCATCTTCCTCTTTGGAATTTCTAGTAATTTTTTTTTTTCCTTGAACACAAAACCCAAAAGCCTTATTTTTACCAGATTTTGGAAGGAGGGAAGAATTAGAGAAGGTAAACGTTCTAAGGACAGCTTCAGCTTTTGGGAAATATAGTGTTGTGCTCTGTTCTGGAGCTTGGGGTCTTCTTCCAAGATTACATGGTGTTTGACAAAATGCAGTTTCTCCTGGTTTTCTTGCTGCTGTCAGGTGGGTCCACTCTTATCTCCCATTTGCCACCTGCAGTTCTTTGCCACATGCTCCTTTCAAAATGTGACAGCTGACTTCTTCAAGGCCAGCAGAACAATCTCTTGTCTCAGAGATGGCTTGGTCCCCCTTTCAAGGGCTTTCACCTCATCGTTATAGGCCCACCCTGGAATATCTTTCTTTACTCAAAATCAGCTTGCTTGGGATTTGAATTGCCTCTGCCAAAATCACTTTACCTTTGCAATATGGAATGGCTAGAGGCAAGTTGCAGATCTCAGCCACACTTAAGAGGAGGGGATTACGTGAATGCAAGGATACCAGGAGGTGGTAGTCATTGGGAGTTAGCCTAGGGTCTGTCCCTCACACCAAGGTAATGCAAGGTACAGGCCAGAAATGACATTAGAATTAGGTCACAGGGGAGCACTGGTAAGGTCAGTGACCTAGTGGGACAAAGACCTGGCCCTTTTCCTATTTCTTAGCTTGTAAAAGACCCAAAATTCTTGCATGAGGCCATCAGCAGAGAGACCGGGCCTCAGTAATGATAAGCATTAGCAAAAATCATTCAAAACTTGGACATAAGGTAAAAGGTGAAAGACTGGATTATTCAGTGTCATACAGGAATAAAGACTCCATCCAGGGATTAGGCAATACATGTTGTTTAACCAATTGTTTGCTATGGATGAGAGGTCTCAGACTTAGTGAAGCTACTCTGTATCTTGCAAATTTTTGTTCAGTGTACAGATGCAAATTATTTCTACAGTGGAACAGATAACTTCAAAGATTATGATTTATCACCCTGGTAGGTATTAACATATTTTGTATCCAACCCAGCAATATCCTAACCTGCCCTTATTAAAACTCACCGATAATAGAGACTTGAATTACAAATCTTGAGTTGCAAAACAGCAACAAGAAAACCATGAGAAACTGAATTTTGTCAAATACCATGTGATCTTGGAAGAAAACTCCACAATCCAGAGCAGAACACAGCCCAGTTGACACCTGGACTTTAGCCTGTGAGACCCTCAGTAGAGCACTCAGCTGAGCCATAATGGACTCCCTGACCCACAGGAACCATCATAGGTGGTTTCTTTATGAACTCACCAGAACAGGCGAGTTAATAAAGGCAGGTTAGGATAAGATTGCTGGGCTGGATTTAATACCATACTGCTTCTCTCAGGAATTAATGAGTTGAATAAAACTTTGACACATGTTCATTTTATATTTACCTAATAATTATTATTTTATCCTTTTAAAAATTATATTTTAACAATGGGAATGAATCCTCCACCAACCAGGCAGGAGAATACAATTTATTTGATTTTAAAAAATAAAGAAAAATGATTTTTTTTAACCCAATGGGGTAGGGGTACAATTCATCTTCTGTGAAATCCTCTCAAATTCTAAGAGGAAATAAATTTATTTGCCATGTTCTTTTGAAGGAAGGAAGGAAATAAATCCTCCAATAGCCACATAACTTTTTTCCTGTAGACTTATAAAAGCCTCATCTGTGGTCTGCAGGCTTAAGACAATAATACTTAACCATCAGGTCTGGTAGTGATTGTAGCCCTGGTAAAACATTGAGACTCAAGTCAAAGATTCATTGTGAGCGTAAAGCATGCAGGTTAGAGCCTCTGTCAGAAACGCTCTGCTGAAAATACCTCAGACTGAGCACTCACTGATATGACAGATTTCCAGCTAAATCTTTTCATTTTTTTTCAAGCATAGTTTGACCTGGTTCTTGGCATATATAGTGTAATCCAATTAAATACAAATTTAATATGTTAAATTTATTTATAAATATATATATATCTCCTTCATTATGTATAGTTTATTTTATTCGTTTTATATACATGTGTACACACACGTGTGTATGCATGTGCATATGCATGCGTTATGGTAATTTTGACTTCATGTTATTTTCATCTCTTACGTTTACTTTACAACATAATGCTTGGTAAGACATGCCACCACTGCATATGGTCCCAAGCCTGGAGTTGGATGCCACTTCACAAATGCTTGGTCTGTGTTGCGTAATGTGTTTTCACAGAAGTTTAGGAAAGAACGAGTCTTAGGCTGAGCCCTACTTGGACTTCTGAGTAGATATTGTGGGACACCCAGAACCCCTTTATAGGGCTGATGCATGCATTGCTCAGCTACCATGGATGTTGCTTCTTAAGGGCACATAGCTGTCCTCCATTCGGCTTCCTGAGACAATCATCTTAATCAACAGAAGCTGTCTTTCCCAGAAATACTTGGAAATTATTCGTTTTAACCCTCAGAGTTGGGACAGCCTGGACCCAATGATTGATTGATATCAAGGTGCAGAGCTGGCCCCATTTGATTCATAGGGTGGTCACTCAGTGCCACTCTGGAGCTTTCTGTGGGTCAGGCTGAGACTGGATTTTCACTGGCATCACATCATTACTTGGCTCCTTCACTGTCCTATCCCACGTCACTCATTCTCCTTCTCCTGAGAGTGCCCCACCCAACGGTCACTTGCACAAGAATCCCCACCTTGAGCTCTGCATTTGGGGAATGCAGCATGAAACCTTCTGAGATGAAAACCTTCTGAGCTGATTTTTCTACTGCAAGTAATCCCAGAATGTTGACAGTGTATCAAAGGAAGTACAGCTCCTTTCCTATTAGTGATACCTCCTGTATTTAAGAGGGTAACAGTACCTTCTATATCACCACATTTCTACCACTTTAATCCCTGACACTATCTTATCCATAGACATTTTTGGAAACTAATTTTATTACATCGGCAAAGTGGGAAATTCTCCGGACATGAAAGCAGAGGACTTTGTTTCTCAGCCAAGCTCTATGGCAGACTTGCCATGTGGATGCCACAGGATGCTACTTTGGTGGCTCATTTTCACCATTGATGAAGTAGGAATTGTCCAGCTGTCCAGATCACTTTGCAGATTACTGTGAGTGACTAATATGAATGGATGGTGAATATAAAAGTATTTTGAGAACTTCCAAGTATGTTTGTTAGGATAAAGTACTTTTGTTTGTAAGAGAATACAGGAGAATACAGTGTAATTGCAATTGGCTTGAGAGGAGAAAAGTGACTGTAAAAGCTCATCTGTCTAAGAAGTTCAGGGATGGAAACTGAGATCAGATTTCGGAGCTGTCATCAATGGAATTTTTCTTTCCTTTCATCTTTGGGTAATTCTTACTTCTTTTTAGTTTTATTCTCAGGCTCAGGGAAGTAAATGGCTTCAGTTAGCACATCTCCATCGCCCCCCCGCCACCACCACTCAGGCCTAAGAATATCCTTAGAACTTATGACTCAGGGGAAAAGAGAACAATTTTCTGAGTAACTCTGGCAAAAATCGTGGGAAAAACTCTCATGGGAAAGGGTTGTATCACATACCCATCCCTGAGCCAATCACTGTGGCCAGGGAGGGTAATACACAAACCAGTCCAAACTTGGCTTACTGACCTATTCTAGGGTCATTGGACCTAGATCTACCATGCCATCTGGAATAAACAGGAAAGCTGTGGAGTGAAGAAGTTGTTGTGGGAAGTCAGGGACCTCTAACGGAGGCACCGGCTGAAGCTGTGGCAGAAGAACATAAATTGTGAAGATTTCATGGACATTTATTAGTTCCCCAAATTAACACTTTTATAATTTCTTACACCTGTCTTTACTGCAGTCTCTGAACATAAATTGTGAAGATTTCATGGACACTTATCACTTCCCCAATCAATACCCTTGTGATTTCCTATGCCTGTCTTTACTTTATTTAATCTCTTAATCCCATTATGTTCATAAGCTGAGGAGGATATATGTCACCTCAGGACCCTGTGATGATTGCTTTAACTGCACAAATTGTTTGTAGAGCATGTGTGTTTGAACAATATGAAATCTGGGCACCTTGAAAAAAGAACAGGATAATAGCAATGTTCAGGGAACAAGGGAGATAACCTTAAACTCTGACCACCAGTGAGCCGGGCAGAACAGAGCCATATTTCTCTTCTTTCAAAAGCAGATGGGAGAAATATCACTGAATTCTTTTTCTCAGCAAGGACTATCCCTGAGAAAGAGAATGCATCCCCACGGGGAGGCCTCTAAAATGGCCACTTGGGGGTGGCTGTTTTTTACGGTCATAGGCAAAGGGATGAAATAAGCCCCAGTCTCCCACAGCGCTCCCAGGCTTATTAGGATGAGGAAATTCCTTCCTAATAAGTTTGGTCAGACCAGTTGTCTGCTCTCAAATCCTGTTTCTTGGTAAGATGTTATCAATGGCAATGCATGCCCAAAACTTCATTAGCAATTTTAATTTCACCCCGTCCTGTGGTCCTGTGATCTCGCCCTGCCTCTATTTACTTTGTGATGTTTTATTACCTTGTGAAGCATGTGATCTCTGTGACCCATACCCTATTCGTACACTCCCTCCCCTTTTGAAAATCGCTAATAAAAACTTGCTGGTTTTGAGGCTCAGGGAGCATCACGGAACCTGCCGACATGTGATGTCTCCCCCGGACACCCAGCTTTAAAATTTCTCTCTTTTGTACTCTTTCTCTTTATTTCTTTATTTCTCAGACCAGCCAACATTTAGGGAAATAGAAAAGAACCCACGTTGAATATCAGAGGTGGGGTTCCTCCAATGATTTTTCTCCAGAAAAATAGATACTAGGTCAACAACCATATGTCCAGTGTTGTATATGTTGTAAGGTATGATAATTATTAAACAGATAATACCAAATCTTTCTTGCTCTCAAGACCATAGATAACTAATTAGTCCTTGTGGTATATTACACTGTTGTGATAATTCATATAATAGGTAAAGTTGTTAATATCACCAAATTGCCCTAGACTCTTCAGCATCGTTAAATACTTGCATCTGTATTATTCTAAAGTTTTTCTGTTTTCCTCTTGTCCATTATTGAAGTTTTAATATGCTTTAAGTGTCCTTTCCAACCATTCTACCATGGACCAAGATTCTAGACATTTATGTTGAGATAGAACTTTGTCTAAATGAGAATATGTAGTTTTGAGAGAGACTCTCTCCTCTAAGTTCACAGATATTGAGGCATCTTAATTTAGTGCTTAGATTTTTGTTTGCTGCAGATTTCTGATTTGTGACTTTTAGTCTCAAGAAGAAAAATAGTCCATTCTATGTCAAAAGATAGCTCTGTTAAGGAATCTGAATTGGATATCTAGAGTTTAGAGTTTTTTGTTTTTTGTTTTTTTTTTCCACTAATGACAGAGCAGGCAATTGTGGCATGTGTTCTAACTTCAGAATGGTAAGACTTAGATTATATTTCTGAGTCTTCAACTTACTGGTTAATCAAGTTAGTTTAATCTTCATTATTAAAGCAGTTTTAAAATTACTGGCACAGTTGTAGATATTACAGATATAATAAGGGTTATAGTAAATAACTTTTCAGTTATCTATTGCTATAGAACCATTCACCTCAAAACTTATTGGCCTAAAGTAATAATCATTTTATTTTCTCCTGATTCTATAATCTGCACTGGACTTGACTATGTGATTCTGCTGGTGTCACTTGAAGTCTCCATGGGGTTGTAGTAATTTTCATGATAATCTGGGCCTGGAAGGTCCAGGAGGGCTTCACTCACAAATCTGGCACCTTAATGTTCCTCTTCATGGTCTCTCTTTTTACATAGACTGATTGTACAGTGACCTAGTCCAAGCTTTGTTACAGCATGGCAATTGGTTCAAGTGTTAGTACCCCAAGAAGATAATGCCCCATTGGCCATTCACATGACCAAGTTTCTACTCAGTGCTGAAGAGGAATGTACAGCAGTGGTAGTATCAGGAGTTGAGTTTCACTGGGTGCTATCAAAGTAATGGCCTGTGGTTATAGCTAAACCTGTGATTTTCAAAGTGTATATCTTAATTTGTTTTCTGTTGCCTACAGCAGAATACATGAAACTGGGTAATTTATAAAAAAGAATTTATTTCTTGCAGTAATGGAAGTTGAGAAATACAGAGTTGAGGGACACATCCAGTAAGATCCTTCTTGCAGGTGAGGATTCTCTGCAGTCCTGAAGTGGTCCAGGGCATCACATAGTGAGGGGGCTGAGCATGCTAACTCAGATTTCTCTTCCTCTTCTTATAAAGCCACTGGTCCCACTCAGATGGTAATCCATCAATCCATTAGCCCATTAACCTTCTAATCCATAAGTGGATTCATCTATTCATGAGGGCAGAGTCTTCATGACCCAATTGCTTCTTAAAGCCCGAACTCTCAATACTTTCACATTGGGAATTAAATTTCAGTATGAGTTTGGGAGGGGATCAAATATTTAAACCATAACTGTGTTCTTTCACATCCCTAGAATTCCAAACAACACTGCAGAGTCAAGTAGATAAGCCTCAATTCAACAGTAAGAATTCCACTTACAAGTATTAGGCTTTAGCAGTGAAGATTTCTACTGAAGAAAGTGTTCCACTGCTAAGAGTATATATATTTTAGTATCATTGAACTATATGATCTCTTTTAAGTTAAACATTTTATGGTTTTATGACTCAAGGAATCCTTGGGCCACTTAGTTGATCTGTCCTTGGATGATAACACATATTCTTATCTACTCTACTGGATACTTTCCAAATGGATGCAATAATGTCTCCACACTGCTTAGAAGACCTCAACAGCAACACTGAATGCATCCGTTAAATTTCAATTCACTTTCTGCATCACATCCTGCATGGGAAATACCTCTGCTATTTAGAAAGTTAATATCTGTAATTATGAGCACTTATAAATTTTGAGGCAGGTGTTAACATTAAGGAAATCAGTACTGTGAACATATATTCATTTGAAATGTGCTGTCCTGTATATGTGACCATGATATCACCATTCCCTGTGAATAGCACACACACTATTTTATTTCTAAAATTGTAAATATTTATCAAGTAACAACTATAACAGCTATCATATAGTGAATCCTTATTATATGCCAGGCACTGTGCTAGGTGCTTCTCATATCTCTCCTTAAATCCTTTCAAAACCTCTTCAAAGTTGGTGCTAGTATTATTCCCACTGAATGAACAAAGAAGGAAATAGAAGCTTAGTAACGGATCCAAATCCATGCAGCTAAGAAGGGAGTGCCAGAGCTGTAATGTGAATCCGGACTTTTCTGGCCACAAAACCAGTCGTCTTTCTCTCCACCATGTTTCAATCCTCCCATACCTCACCCCATTCCTCCTGTGATTAAGGACATAAGCTAAGGTGTGAGACTTTGGCATATGGAAAAAGAATATACTTGTCAGGATAGGACTGGACTCTGGCTATTGCCAACAGCGTGTGTGGGTTCTCAATTTTAGTGGCACATAGAAATAATTCTAGGAGCATTGAAAAAATCCTGATGCCTGGATTCCACTTTTTGAATCCCTGATTGAAATTAGCCTTGGTGCAGCATAGGCATTGGAGTTTTTAAAAGCTTTCCAAGTAGATCTAACAATGCAGCCAGGGCTGAGAAGCACTGAGATAGAGGAATCACATTTAAGTGCCTCCTTGATGTAATGAGCTACTTGCCAGCATCCCCTGCCTGTTTCATGTCATTGCATATAATGCTTCTTTTGTTGTTGTTGTTGTTGTTGAGACAGAGTCTCGCTCTGTCACCCTGGCTGGAGTGCAGTGGAGTGATCTCAGCTCACTGCAACCTGCGCCTCCTGGGTTCAAGTGATTCTCCTGCCTCAGCCTCCCAAGTAACTGGGACTACAGGCACATGCCACAACGCCTGGCTAATTTTTTGTATTTCTAGTAGAGATGGGGTTTCACAGTGTTAGCTAGGATGGTCTTGATCTCCTGACCTAATGATCCTCCTGCCTCGGCCTCCCAAAGTGCTGGGATTACAGGTGTGAGCCACCACGCCTGGCCCATTGCATGTAATGCTTCTATATGGAATGTGCTTACTTTGGTTTTCCTTGAGAAACTCCTAATCATGCTTCAAAACCCCACCCAGTGAACAAAAAGGAAATAAGGAGAACCAAAAAGTATGCAAACATTCAGACCAAAATTATAAAAATATCCAGGTTAACAATCACTACCTCCCAACGTTTCTTAGAACTTTCCCTCAACATCCTGACTGATTCTACCTAAAGAATTTCTGTTTCTTAGTTCTTAGACTCCACCATCTGCCCCAGCTCTTTTTAGTCTTCTGACTTTTGGAAGAGATGCCCCACTTGCTCTCGGTTCTGTGAATCAACTGGGAGCTAACTGAGGAGGAGGAAATGGTGCCAGTACTCCAGTTTTACATTTTTTTCATCTCCTCTGATTAGAGAAAAGTTTTGCAAGGGTGCACAATGGGCTGCAGGGCTGTTGCGCTGATAGAATCAGTGAGAGTCACATGTGGCTTTCTCTCATGGGAGGGTGAAATGTGTTTACTCATTCAGCTTAGCACAGTTTGCTATCATCACTTTATCCTACACAATTAGTTGGATTTGAGGGGGCATGAAAAAGACCAGAAAAATGTTGAAAATGGAAAACACTATAGGGAAAATAATACTTAACACGCTTGAGATATATCTCAAGCAAGGCTATCGGACTGGGCTAAAATTCTCCCAAGTTCTACATTGTTTATTAAAACCTATTGTGGGCTGAGTACGGTGACTCATGCCTGTAATTCCAGCACTTGGGGAGGCTGAGCCAGGTGGATCACTTGAATCCAGGAGTTTGAGACCAGCCTGGGCAACACAATGAGACCCCATCTCTTTAAAAAATGTAAAAATTAGGCAAGTGTGGTATTAGGCAAGCGTGGTATCGTACATTATTAGGCAGGCGTGGTATCGTACATTATTAGGCAGATTGGTATCGTGCATTATTAGGCAGGTGTGGTATCGTGCATGATTAGGCAGGTGTAGTATTGTGCATTTATAGCCCTAGCTACTTGGGAGGCCAACGTGGGAGGATCACTTGAGTCCAGGAGTTTAAGGATGTAGTGAGCTGTGATCATGCCACTACACTCCAGCCTTAATGACAGAGTGGCACCCTGTCTCAGAAAAACAAAAACAACAGCAAAAGTACAAACAAAAAAACAGAAAACAAAAACCCAGCCTATTGTGTCTAATTTTTTAAAGATCTCTCAACCTCGCTTAAGTGACCAACACTTAAATCTTCTCTAATTGTTTGGTTTATTTCACCTCACAAAATAAATTACAAGATTCTTAAGAACTATATTTGTCACTGCATGATTATGTCATCATCATCATCATCGTATCATTCTCGTCTTCATAGTTAACAGTTGTATAGAACTTGCCATTTGCTGAACACTCTTCTAAGAACATTAAGCGTATAAACGAATTTACATATTTTATGCTTCACAACATCTCTATAAAAACTTACAATATCCCTATTTTACATATTAGAAAACTGAAGCATAGAAACATTAATTGATTTCATTTTCTAATGTATACTCAGTTGATAAATGGGAAATCCTCTGATGATCCCAGAAACCTAATTCTGCGGTCTAGATTCTTAATCTCTGTATGTTACCATTTTCTGGCATATTCATAAAAGGAAAATAAGTTATAGTTATTATGAACAGGTAAGATATGGTTTCTCTTTATTTAATGTACTCAAGAACGACATAACAGAGAGAGTCACTGCTAAGGTTTCAAAAAGATGGTCTAGAGAAAGTACTTCCCTTAAATATGCATGTGCAATCTGTACATCTATACATGGAAATAAAATGTCAATGGCATACACTGAAATGTTAGCAGTGGATATTTGAGATGGTGGCATTTTTGGTGACTTTTTTCTTTCTTTGTGTTGTTTTGAACTTTTAAAAATATTTGCTACATTGAATATTATAATTTCTGTATAGTATATGTTATATGTATTATCCAAAAGGAAAGAGGCAGCTTATGAGGGTGTCATTAAAGTATAAACTGTATCCTTTCCCTAGAAGAATCAGAAAACAAACCCTAGAAGAATCAGAAAACCCTAAAGGAAACAGAAAACAAACATAGAAAGCCATAGAAGAAGAAATTGGAACATAAAATAAATTTTCTCATGTTCTCCTCCTTCCTCCGTGGTAGCCTTATGCTGGCAGCAGGTTACAGCCCAGGTAGGAAGGCTGACCAAAACTGAATCATGTTGGAGCTTTGACATTTACAAGAACTAGACATTTTAATTACTTTTCTGATTTAAACTCATGGAGAATTTTTATCACATACTTGTCATGAGGTAAGTCATGGGGGCTGCTAAGCTTTTTTTCAGGGCAAAGAAAAAACAACCACTGAGTAGATTTGAAAAGAATTAAAAAAAATAAATAAAGTCAGTGTGAGGCGATTCACACCTGTAATCTCAGCATTTTGAGAGGCCAAGGTGGGAGGATCACTTGAGCCCAGGATGTGAGACCAGCCTGGGCAATATAGGGAGATTTTGTCTCTACAAAACATAAAAATTCATTAGCCAAGTGTGGTGGCGTGTGCCTGTCGTCCCAGCTACTTGGAGATTGATGTGGGAAGATCGCTTGAGCCCAGGAGGTCAAGGCTGCAATGAGCCATGATGACGCCACTGCAGTCCAGCTGCATAACTAGCAAGACCATGTCTCAAAAAAATACACAAATAAAATTTATAAAAAGTGAAGTTAGTTTTAAAATTAACCCATCCCCACCAGAAGTCCTGCCTCGTTTACTATCCCTCAGGAGTCCTTCAGTGTTTACCATTTGTTTACATATACACATATTTATGTAGAAAGAGAGGCAGAGAGAGGAAAAGGAGAGAAAAAGATAAAATAATATTTTACAATTTTACTATATTTTGTATAAAGTTTAATAAATGTATTTCATCTTTAGCCTTTTTTAAAGAGCCTGCTAAAAGTTTTAGCTACTTTTCTACAATTTCTGAATATAAAACTCACTGATGTTTCTTCTGATTTTAACAAAATGTTGAGATAGACCTTGAGGGGGGCTGTGGATTATGCAGGTACATAGGTAAATGTGTTATGGGGAAAGGAGAATACACTCGACTAGCTTTGCTATCACTATAAAAAGGCTCTTCATGCTAGAGGTAACATTTCAACTTGGCCTTGAAGGATAAATAGAGAGGTAGTATAGCACAATATTTACATGCAGGAACCTAAGAGTTAGAAAAGCCTAGATTCAAATTCAGTGCTCAGTCCTCCCCCTCCTCCCCTTCCCCCTCCCCTCCTCCCCTTCCTTCTCCTCCTCCTCCTTCTTCTCCTTCTTCTTTTTCTTCTTCTTCTCCTTCTTCTTCAGACTGGTTACTCAGCCTGGAATGCAGTGGCAAGATCCCAAGATCCTAGCTCACGACAGCCTCAAATTCCTGGGTTCAAGCAATCCTCTTGTCTCAGCCTTGCAAGTAGCTGGGATCACAGGTGCACACCACCATGTCCACTAATTTAAAAAAAATTTTTTTTTAAAGAGAATACATCTCAATATGTTGCCCAGGCTGGACTCAAACTCCTGGACTCCAGCAGTCTTCCTGTCTTGGCCTCCCAAAGTGCTGGGATTAGAAGTGTGAGCCACCACGTCCAGCCAATGCTCAGTTCTTGTTAGTTGAGAGACCTGGGATGATCTTTCCAAGCTAAGTTGTGAAATAAGAATTATGACTTAATCACATTTGATTGTATCTTTCATTTTATATTAACTTAAACATAATCAGATAACATAGTATTATCGATTATAGATTTATAATAATAATAATGCAGGTGTCTCCCTCTGGATTTATGAGTATTATACAGTCTAACTCAGTGAATATGCCAAGCATAGTGCCTGCCTATTAGAAAGTGTTCAAAAAATGGCAGCAGGCCAGGCATAGTGGCTCATGCCTATAATCCCAGAACTTTGGGATGCCAAGGTGGGAAGATCACTTGAATCCAGGAATTTGAGACCAGTCTGAGTAGGGTAGTGAGACCCCATTTCTACAATAAATATACGATGTAAAATATTAGCTGGGTGTGTTGGTGCATACCTGTCGTCCAAGCTACTCAGGAGGCTGAGGTAGGAGGATCACTTGAGCCTGGGAGACTGAGGCTTCAGTGAGACCTGGCTGAACCATGGCACTCCAGCCTGGGAAACAGAGTAAGACCTACTCTAAAAAAAAAAAAAAAAAAGAAGAAGAAGAAGAAGACTGCAGCAGCTGCTACCACCATATCAGAAATTGGCTAGATCCTCAAATAGGGAGATGAGTTCCCAGGCAGAAGGAAGAATGCATGTAAGTGTGTTTAGAACACGCTGATGGTGCTACAGAGAACCCAAGAATGAGAAAGCTGCTTTAAGATTATCTGGTAAATGGAAATGGAAACCTGTGTAAGTGGAAATAGGAACGTCAGAAGTGAAACGAGACTGTGGCGTCTTCATCTGGGTCCCGGCAGCCTCCTCTTTGGTTTCATTTGCATCCTTCCAGCCCTGGAATGACCCTCCTGACAGCACATTATACAGCTTTCAAGAGCAGGTCAGAGAAGGCACACGGAAATGGAGTGGCCACACTAACAAGTAATGAGTGGTCCCCACACAGCCTTTTACAAGGGAATTAATCTTTTATTAAGAGAGGAAATTATGCCCAAATGCTTCAGGGCCTTTTGGCTCACGATTACACGTGCCATGGGAAGTTCACCTCCTCTTGAGAGCCTCTGTCAAAAGCAATCTTCTTCTAACATCTCCTTTGGAAGCTGAAACTCTCCAGGGGTTGGTATCGGTTTTCCTTTTTGATCCTGTGTGGATGAGGAGTTTGAGCACAAAATACACTGTTGACTGCTTACTAAATACCCCCTTTCTATATAGGCTGCTGAGAGAAATTCAAAGTTGTGTGGGTGATCCTGTACACAGATGGGACAAACTTAAAAAGAAATTTGGGAGTTGAAGCACACTCATGCTCCTTTCAGAAGTTTGAGCTGTGCGTGCAGATCAGGAAAGAAGGAGCACTTGAGCCTTTAGCGGAGATGCTAAGAAGGGAGATGTATTAAATGTATTAAAAAATGTATCCAGCGGCCAGGTGCAGTGACTCATACCTGTAATCCCAGCACTTTGGGAGGCTGAGGCGGGCAGATAACCTGAGATCAGGAGTTTGAGACCAACCTGGCCAATGAGGTGAAACCCCATCTCTACTGAAAATACAAAAATTAGCCAGGTGTGGTGGCATGCACCTGTAGTCTCAGCTACTAGGGAGGTTGAGGCAGAAGAATCGCTTGAACCTGAAAGGTGGAGGTTGCAGTGAGCCACGATCATGCCACTGCACTCCAGCCTGGGCAAAAGAGCGAAACTTTGTCTCAAAAAAAAAAAAAAAGGTATCCAGCATGCATGAGTTGAGGGCAAAGCACTACATCGGGCTTGGGTTCTGCCCTCGGAGCTCTCAAAATCCAATGGAGGTGAAAAGGCTCCTACAGGTGAACTTCTAACAAAGGCCAGGATGCTTTCCAGCACTGAGGCAGAGTGCCGGGTGAAGGCAAGGGTGAGAGCAGATGTGATTTCTCAGAAAGTAATGCAAGACGGTCAGGTGCACATATGCAGGTCTGAAAGGGAGGGTGCAGGCATTGCATGAGGAGGGTGTGAGGAGCATGGTACAGGAGGGAGGAGACGCCCAGGCAAAGATGAGCTGGTAAGAGAGAAAAATCCTTTGGGTTTTGTGAATGCTGAGTACCTCTCCTGCAGGAGTGAAGAGCTCATAAACGGGAACAAGCCTTCTGGGCCTGCAGGGAATGCTAACTATAAAACCTGGAGAGAATTAAATGTTACCTAGAATGCCATTTTAGAAATGAAACATGGCACACATAAGAAGCCAGATCTGTGTAGCGGTTGAAAGCACTCAGTCGGGAGATAAATAGAACCCCAACACCTAATGCTGTCATTTCTTAGCTGGCGGGCCTTGGGCATGTTTCTCCAACTCCCTTTGCAAAAAGGCTAATTGTCACTTTCATTTAGGTGGCAAGATTTCAATGAGATTGTCCTTGGAAGTACTTTGTATGTTATCTGGCTCATGGTAAATATGCAAAAGATTTGACGGTATCATTATTGCCAGGCCAGCTCCTCTTCCTCGTGAAGATAAAGTCCCTAAATAATAAAAATATAGTTAAATATATAAGCCCTAAAAATAAAGTTCCAGATCTAATTTGCAACCTTGGAGTTTTTGGAGACGTTTGAAAACTGTGGAATTAGGAACACGAGTCCCAAAAGCCAAGTACACTCATTCTGATGGTATCTGAGCAGATAACTGCATGGACACTTAAAGGGAATAGAGTTTTGCACAACATTAATAAAACTTTTCAATAGCAATATTTTTAAAAAAAAGAAGAAAGGAAGGGAGGAAGGAAAGAAGGGGGATATAAAGAGGAATGAAGGAAAAAAGGAGACAGAAAGGGAGATGTTTAAGGAAGGCAAGGAGGAAAGGGGAAGAATAGAGAGCAGGGAGAGAATGAGGAAAGGGAGTGAAGGTGGAAGGAAAAATGGAAGAGGGAAAGGAAGAAAAGAAGAAAGAAAGAAAGAAAAAATAAAAACGGTCCTGGTCCTGTAGGGGAATGAGATTTTGACAAATGACCCCATATACGCTTTCCCCCAGAAGTATTCAAGCCAAAAATAAATGGTTATGAGGGATTCCCATATTAGTAGGTTCCTGCAGGATTTTTAAAGCCCCTTCTAAGTCCATTTTTTAATGAAACTTTGGATTTTGAATACTGCAGATGACAGGATAACGCAAATATGTAAAACGAAACCTTTGTTATTGTTTTCTTGCAGCTATGCTTTCAAATCCCAAAGAGCAAAACTAACATTTTTTCCAAAGTCATTATATGCATAAAATGTGAGCTATCATTACTGCATGTCCAAGGCTGGCAGATACCTTGCTCTTTCCCTCAAATTTGTAGAAGTGCATGACATTTATGATCTAATTCCTCTGGAGTCCAACCCTCATTAAACATTCAGAAGTAGTTTCTTTATCCAAATTAGCAACCAAATGACATTTTTTCACTTAGGGCAAGTTAGTGCTGCAACATTTGCTCATGAATACTTATTTTTTAGTGGAATTTAAGAAAAAGAGCCCATGTCCTTACAAATCTAGACCTTTCTAAGATAGCGTATGTGACCAATGTCACCCTTGATTTTACAGAATTTGACTTTTCCCCACTTAAAAGAGCATCTTTGACTTCTACCAAGCATTCAGATCTTGCATATGCTATTAATTTGGCTGTTGAAATATATTATTATTATACTTGGGACACTTATTACACTATTGTCTTGGATTGAACTTGCATTTGCCACCTTAATTCAACCTTGAAGATGACATGCACTATTGATCCTCTTGAATGGGTTTGTTTAGAGAAGCATAGCTCAGCTCTCTGTACCAACTCGGGGTTTGAACACCTGCTGTGTCTAGATTCTGCTATCGACCACACAGATCTGGGAACACTTATAGGCACTGATGTTTACTGTCATTTTTATGTATCTGAGATTGTGTTTTATTTATTTCTGGATACAATGGCTAAGGTTTGCGTAAGCTGCTATCTCTGAAGCTTTGTAGCAGCTCTTTATTCTGAATAAAAAGGCTTTCCTTAGGCATGGTTTATTCTGTTATCAATCAGAACATTTTCTTCCAAGTATGACTTTTTATTTAAAAATATTATACAATGGGAAATAATAAATGTTGTATAACACTGATTTAAAGGTATTTATCCATGTAGGTAGAAAGCCAAGACATGACATAGAAGAACTTTCTGCACAAAGGGACAGCATGTCTGAATTTTCATGTTAAGAAAATTCATCAGGTGAAGAATTTCCACTAGATGTTTATTTAAGACAACTACATGGTGCTTTATTTCAAGAAAATAAAAAACAATATTGTCATTTTATGGGCCTTGCAAATGGGCAAATGACCTTTAATAGGAGGAATAAACTTCAGCCACTCTAGTTTCAAGACAGAAGGTGGCATATCAAACAGATTCTTGGTGCATGAAACAAAGCTTGGGATTTTTTTTTTTTTTTTCTGATCAGAAATTGTATGAGAAGCTTGTAAATATTCTCAAGCTCAGTCTCCTTACTTTTAGAGAAGATAAAACTGAGGCTTAGAGAGGAGAAATGTTCAGGAAATGTTCTAGTGGAAGATTACGAACTAGAACCTTGACTTCCTGAAACTTGACTCAGTTACCTCAGTCCACCTGATGGAGAGGAACTCCCATACAATTTCATTATGTGCCAGGAGCATCCCAAGGTCAACCTGGATCAGCTGGGGTGGCCTCCCTGACCAGCAGAGTCAGGCACGGTGGGACCATGCATGAGGGCTAACGCTTGCCGTTGAGGGAATGCTGCTCAGTTCTGACTTAGGCTGGGGGACCCCACTTGATGCTGTGAGTGCCTAGCAGGGTGCTGAGTATACAGCTGGCATTTGATAAATATGTTTTAAATGTCTGCATGCATGCCCATCTTGCTATACTCTTCTATAATAATGATCTTAAGAAATCAGTGTTCTTATCATATACTATGACCATATGAATCTTCACAATACCTTATTCTTTACGGGGTCAAGTTCAAACTCCCATTATTCTGCTTGGAATAATATTACATTCCTTAGCCTCTTACCTATCTCAATTAAGACAGTCTTCCTAGCTGTATATGAAAATCTTGCCTCTTGTGTGAAACCTTCTTTGATTAGCCTAAATTTGTCTCATCTTTCTCTGAAAACACATTATGTACAGCCCACAATCAGGGCAGCCAGAGTGTGCTGTGGAATTAACACCTTCAGGAGTCATCCTCATACAGTAAGGAAATGGGAACCAGTTCTGGGTTCATTCTTCTAAAAGTCACCGACGGCATTGAGTCCCATTTGCCCAAAGTGGTGACCTGCTATACCAGAGGTTTTACTACATAAAATTCACAGTTTATTTTGAGTGAACCTTTTCCTCCCTCCCCATCTCACTTTCTTTACACTCTCTTTTGTGCTTCCTGGGGTCACCTTATAGATATACTACTCGCACCTTAGTTTTTGTTTCAAGGCTTGCATTTAAAGAAACTCAACGTAAGATGCCATATATTAAAAGACTTAGAAAACCACAAAGTGCCTAGTGTAGAACAATGCATGTTATACAAGCTAAAATTATACAGATTAAATAAGTGGATGAAACTAAGTAAAAAATATGCCCTATATCAAAATATGTGGTTTTTTTTTTGTTTGTTTGTTTGTTTTTTTTTGCTCTCTTCTGAGGCTGTCAGATTGTACGAAGTTCCAAATTCATGATTAGTAATATGGATGCATCAGAGTTTCTGTTTACTCCTAACATGCTCCTATTATAGACCTCTTTTTGCCCTGGCAACCTCTCCTTTCCCGGCTAGTGCACCTAGTCCCCAGCTGCTGAGTTGGCGGTTAGAGAATTGCCCTAAGCCAAGTAGAGCAACTTCATTCAGGAGGTCGTGTCCACCCTCCAGAGGCAGCCAAAGACTGACTGGTATGGGGTCACTAAAGGTTATTCCCTTCACCTCAAAGGGGGTTCTGCAGTAAAATTCATAATACAGAGCTCCTGTGGGATCAGGCTGAAGCTAGAATCTAGCTGATACCACATCAACTCATCTCACATTGCTCAACTCCTTTCCCTCCCTTTTCATGTTTTCCTCACGCCCCTGTCCCTGAGAGTCCTCTCTCAATATATCACATGGATCTGAATTCCTGTCTCAGGGTTTGCTTGTAGAGAACCTGATTTAAGACACCTCCTGTTATGCATTGATCTTAACCTCCAGGTTAAGACCCTGTGACAACCTACTACTATATTTCTCATGTAATGTGGCAATTCATTTATTCAAATATATTGCAGAAATTTCACCCATGCAACAAGGTAAGAACTGCTGCTCCTTATTACAATTTCCATCTCTCCCTACGAAAAGACTAAGAATACTATTTGGCATTTCTTTATAGAAGCAGCCAAAGAAAGTGTAGGCTCCATTCAGCACATGGAATGAGAAAGTCATAAAATTTCTTTGCAAAGCATAAATTAACTTTATTTGAAGAAAAAAACATGTTTTTTTCTGTTTCTTGCCATAGATATTTTACTGACACATCATGTACAATGATATTTAGTATAGCTCAGCTAATAATTTGCAAGAGGCCACTCTGAGGTTAGAATATTTTAACTGCCCTATTGCTTTTGCAATTGAAGGGAGCAGAACAGCTAGAAAGACCAAAAACAACCTTTTAAATTCCCCAAGGCCTTGTTTAATGGAGTGTATACAGTCAAATTTCAACAATTCATGACTAGATTATCTATGACAGTGTTTCTCAGACTTTAATGTGCACGTAAGTCACCCTGGGATATGGCTTAAATGCATATACTCTGATTCAACCACTAGGGTAGTGGCTGAGAGTGTACCTATCTGAAAAATCTCTTACAAGATGAAGATCCCAAGACAGATCTCACTCTAAGTAGCAAGGTCTTATATTTTTGTAATTTTTTTTTCTTCTGTTACTATAAGGATAATGTAATCTAAAGGTAAGATTTAAAGTTGTCTTTTGTTTTGTTTTGTTTTGCATTGCTATAAAGAATACCCAAGCCTGGGTAATTTGTAATGAAAAAGAAAAAGATTATTTGTCTCATGATTCTGATGGCTGGAAAGTTCATGATTGGGCATCTGCATCTGGTGAGAACCTCAGGCTGCTTCCACTAATGGTGGAAGGTGAAGGGGAGCCAATTTGTGCTCCCCTTCCTTTGGTGAGAGAGGGTGCAAGAGAGTTGGGAGTTGCTAGGCTTGTTTTAACCAGGTCTCACCCAAACTAATAGAGTGAGAACTCACTTTTCCCCAAGGGATGGCATTAATCTGTTCCTGAGGGATCCACTCCCACTAGGCTCCACCCTCTAACACCAACACAGTGGGAATCAAATTTTAACATGAGATTTCCTGGGGACAGGCAAACCATATCCAAACCATACCAAAAGTCTAACACTGAGGCCCTTCCTGACTGTGCCAGATTGACCTCCTTGACTATGATGATAAGCTCTTACTCCAGGAGCATATAATGCTCTTGTATGTGGTACGGAATAAAACACAGGCTGGTTTTTGGTCAATTAATTTTCTAGAAAGAATTGGGCTGAGATTAGATTTATCCTAAATACACATCTTCACCTAGATTTTAGAAAAGGCTCTCATCACCTTAAGTGATAACAAAAGAAAAATAAACACAGTCAATACCAAGACCATGAGAAATCTGGTTTTTAACAATAAAGTTCTGATGATATCCTACCTTTCTTGTTCTACCACTTCATAACTGGAAATTTTACTTAGTTTTTCAATACCTCACAAAGGTCCAGTCTTTATCTTCAACATGAACCATTTAAATTAAGGCCTATTTTTACTACAGTTCGATAACATATATATATTTTTTACTTTTTTACTCCCCACTTTTAAGTTCCGGGGTACATATGCAGGATGTGCAGGTATGTTACATAGGCAAATGTGTACGATGGTGTTTTGCTGCACAGATCATTCCATCACCCAGATATTAAGCCCAACAGTTATTAGATATCCTTCTTGATCCTCTCCCTCCTCCCACCGTCCACTCTCTGACAGGCCCCAGTGTGTTGTTCCCCCAATGTGCCCATGTGTTCTCATCATTTAGCTCCCACTTAATAAGAGAGAATATGTGGTATTTAGTTTTCTGTTCCTGTGTTAGTTTGCTAAGGATGATGGCCTTCAGCTCCATCCATGTCCCTGCAAAGGAAACGATCTCATTTCTTTTAATGGTTGCATAGTATTCCATCATGTATATGTACCACATTTTCTTTATCCAGTCTGTCATTGATGGGCATTTAGGTTGATCCCATGTCTTTGCTATTGTGAATAGTGGTGGAATGAACATACGTGTGCATGTGTCTTTATAATAGAACAATTTGTATTTCTTTGGTTATATACCCAGTAATGGGATTGCTATGTCAAATGGTATTTCTGCCTCCAGGTCTTTAAGGAATCATCACACTGTCTTCCACAATAGTTGAACTAATTTACACTCTGACCAACAGTGTAAAAGCATTCCTTTTTCTCCATAACCTTGCCAGCATTTGTTTTTTGACTTTTTAATAATAGTCATTCTGCCTTGTGTGAGATGGTATCTCATTGTGGTTTTGATTTGCATTTCTCTAATGATCAATGATGTTGAGCATTTTTTCATATGATTGTTGGCCACATGTATGTCTTCTTTTGAGATATGTCTGTTTGTGTCCTTTAGCCCACTTTTTAGCAGGGTTTTTTTCTTGAAAATTTGTTTAAGTTTCTTAAAGGTGCTGGATAACAGACCTTTGTCGGATAGATAGATTGAAAAAATTTTCTCCCGTTCTGTAGATTGTCTGTTACTCTGTTGATCGTTGTTTTTGCTGTACAGAAGCTCTTTTGTTTAATTAGATCCCATTTGGGGGATCAGCCATTTCAGCCTGCAGGCTTTGGAGAGTCCAAACTGACTAGGGCAGAGGCAGTTCCCCAGGATGGCAGGGCTGTTTTGTCAAAGCATGGCCAGACTGATTTAAGTGGGACCTCAATACATTCCTCCTGCTAGGTAGGACCTCCCAGCCATGGCTTCCAGCCATGCTTATTTACCCCCATATTCTATGGAGACAGCTCTGATCTTTCCCTGGGATGGAGTGTCTGAGAGGAGGGGCTGACTGTCACCTTGGTTGTTTGGACAAATTAGCCATTCCAGCCTGTTGCCTTTAGAGGCAAAAGAGGTTTCCATCACAGCAGGGCAGAGTCCCTAGCCTATGAAACCGCTTTTTCCTTTTGGGCCTCTGGGTCTGTGGTGGGAGGGGCTTCTATGAAGGTCTCTGATGTGGCCTGGAGAGATTTTCCCTATGGCCTTGGAGATTAACATCAGGCTTCTGGCTACTTATGCAAATTTCTGCAGCCAGCTTGAATTTCTCCCCAGAAAATGGGTTTTTCTTTTCCACTGCATGATCAGGCTACAAATTTTCTGAGCTTTTATGCTCTTTTCCCTTTTAAAACAGAATGCTTTCAATAGCACCCAAGTCACCTTTTGAATGCTTTGCTACCTAGAAATGTCTTCTGCCAGATACCCTAAATCATCTCTTTCAAGTTTAAATTTCCGCAAATCTCTAGGGCAGGGGCAAAATGTCACCAGTCTTTGCTAAAACATAATAAAAGTCACCTTTTCACCAGTTCCCAACAAGCTCCTCATCTTCATTTTAGACCACCTCAGCCTGGACCTTATTGTCCATCGTGCTCTCAGGCTTTTGGTCAAAGTCATTCAACAAGCCTCTAGGAAGTTCCAAACTTTCCCACATCTGCCTGTCTTCTGAGCCCTCCAAACTGTTCTAACCTCTGTTTGTTACCCAGTTCCAAAGTTGCTTACATATTTTTGGGTATCTTTTCAGCAAGGCCCCACTCTACTCGTACCAATTTACTATATTACTCCATTTTTGCACTCTGCTGCTAAAGACATAGATGAGACTGGGAAGAAAAAGAGGTCTAATTTGACTTACAGTTCCACATGGATGGGGATGTCTCATAATCTTGGTGGAGGGTGAAAGGCCCTTCTCACATGGTGGCAGCAAGAGAGAATGAGGAATAAGCAAAAGCGGAAACCCCTGATAAGCCCATTTGATCTCATGAGACTTTTTCTGTATCATGAAAATAGCATGGGAAGACCAGTTCCCATGATTCAGTTACCTCCCGCTGGGTCCCTCTCACAACGTGTGGGAATTCTGGAAGAATACAATTCAAGTTGAGATTTGCATGGGGGCACAGCCAAACCGTATCAATAACCTCGTCTTTAGCCTTAAGAAACTTTCTAGTTTTTAGAAAAAGAAGATAAAAGAAAACCTAATGCAAGTAGAAGGAAAGAAATAATAAACATTACAAAATATATTAATGAAATAGTAAACAGAAAAATAGTAGAGAAAATTAAAGACACCAAATGTTGGTTCTTTATAATAATCAATAAAATAGATATACTTTTAGAAAGGCTAACCAAGAAAAAAAGTGAGAAGGCTCAAATTATTAAAATTATAAACAAAAGAGATGATATTACTACTTACCTAACAAAAATAAAAAGGATCAAAAGGGAACAAAATGAATGATTTTATGCCAATAAATTAACAACCTAGAGAAAATTGACAACTTTCTAGAAAGGCATAAAGTAGAAAACTTATTTAAGAATTAATAGAAATTTCGAATAGACCTATAACAAGTAAAGGGAATAAGTAATTTAAAAAAAAAACTTAAAAAAATTTTTTTTTAAAGTTAAAAAGTATTTTAACTTCAAAAAAAACTTTAAAAAATTTTTAACTTAATTTTTTTTTAATCTTTTTCTTTTTTTCTTTTTTTTTTTTTTGACTGCTGAAGATCAGATGGCTTCCCTGGTGAATTCTTTCCAAGTTTAAAGTAGAATTAACAATAATTTCTGACAAACTCTTCCAAAATGTAGAAGAGAAAAAACTTTCCAACTCATTAGCTCAGGCTAGTATTATCCTTATGCCAACTCCAAACAAAGCCATTACAAGAACAGATACCTATAATTAATATATTTTATGAATATAGACACAAACACTCTCAACAAAACACTAAGAAAGCAAATCTAGCAACATATAAAAAGAATTGCACATTGTAATCAAGTAGGATTTGTCCCAGAATGTAAGACTGGTTCAACATACAAAAATCAATCAATGTAACATACCATATTAATAGAATAAAAAACAAAAATACATGCTCATCTCAACACACACAGAAAAATCATTTGACATAATGTAACATACTGTCATGATAAAAATATTCAACATATACAGAAGCAAAACACTCATAAAAAAGAAAAAATAATAAAAACAAAAATTACTCAACATACAAATAATGTAAGATACTTTAATAAAAGGTATCTACAAAAAATCCCACAGATAACCTTACATTTAATGATAAAAGTCTGAAACTTTTTCTTCTAAGATGAGGAACATGACAAGGGCATGTGTTCTTGGCATTTCTATTCAACATAGTAATGGAGATTCTAGGCTGAGCAATTAGGCAAGAACAAGAATAATAAAAGGCATACAGAGCATAAAGAACAAATAAAACTGTATTTGTAGATGGCATGATCTTTTACATAGAAAATATCAAGGAGAGGAGGCAGATCGGGATAACCAAATAGAGCCCTCAAGAGATGTTCCCCTATTCAGGAACACAAAATTGAAACAGACAAGAAAGCATGAAAGAAAGTTCTCCACACAAGAAAGCACCTTCATAAGAACAAAAAAACCAGGTGAATGATCACAGTATCTTCTTCTAACATCATATTAATAAAAAGAGCATTGAAGAGGGCAGGAAAAACTGTCTTGAATTGCCTATATTATTCCTCCCACATCCCCAAGCAGCACTGTGTGGTGGAAGAGAAAATCTGTGTGTTTGGGGCAAGAAGAGTACAATTATTGCAGGACTTTGCTTTGAAACTCAGTGCTGCCCTGTCCCAGCATTAAGCAACACAGGGCAGAATTCAGCTAGTGTCCTCGGAGGGAGCATTTAGACCATCCCTAGTCAGAGGAAAATTGCCCATCCCCAGAGGTCAGAACCTGAGTTCTGGCTAGCCCCACTACCATGGGCTAAAAGGCTCTGGGGTCCTAATTAAACTAGAAAGGCAGGATAGGCCACAGGACTGCCATTCCTGGGCAAGTCCTGGTGCTATGATGAGCTCAGAGCCAGTGGACTTGGGGTGCATGCAACCCAGTGAGACAACAGCTGGGGCTGCCAAGGAAGTTGGTTTTTTTGCCCCTCCCTTCAACTTCAGGTAGCAGAACTCACACCTCCAAGAGGAAAGGAAAAAGTGAAGAAGACTTGGTCTTGCAAACTGGATACCAGCTCAGCCACAGTGAAATAAAGCACTAAGCAGAGTCCTGATGTCCTTATTCTAGGTTATAAGTCCTAGAGGGCATTTCTAGACCCATCCTGGGCCAGAAGGAAATCAGCTACCCTGAAGGAAAGGACCTAGTCCTGGAAGAACTTATCACCTGCTGACTAAGGAGCCCTTGGGCCTTGAGTAATCATCAGCAGGAACCAGGCAGCTCTTGACACAGGCCTCAGGCAAGACCCAGTACTGTGCTGGCTTCAGGTATGATCCAGCACATATCCAGCTGTGGTGGCCAGGGGAAGAGACTCCTGCTAGAGGTGAAGAGAAAAGAGTAAAAAGAACTTTGTCTTGCAATTTGGGTGCCAGCTCATCCACAGTAAAAGAAGCATGAAGCAGATTCCTAAAGGTCCGCATTCTAGGCATTAGGTTCTAGAGGGCATTTCTAGACCTGCCTTGAGTCCTGATTGGGTTTCAAAGAAGGAAACCCACTGCTATGAAGGAAGGAGGCCCAAGCCTGGTAGGACTCACTACCTGCTAACTAAAGAGTCCTTGATCTTTGAATAATCATCAACAGTAGCCAGACAGTAGTCAGCATGGGCTTGGGGCAGTGGTGGCCATGGGGAAAAATTCCCTATTCTTGGGGAAAGGAGAGGAAAAAGTAAACAATACTTTGTTTTGCAACCTGAGTATCAGCTCACCCCCAGTAAAACAAAGCACCAAGCAGATATATAAAGCCCTCAATCCTATGCCCTAGCTACTGGGTGGCATTTCTAGACCCCCCCATATACCAGAAGAAAACCTGCAGTACTGAAGGGAAAGACCCATTCATGACAGGATTCACCAACTGCTGACTAAAGGTCCCTAGACCTTGAATAAAAATTGGCAATAGCCAGGCAGTACTTGCTGTGGACCTTAGGTGAGATTCAGTACTATGCTGGCTTCAGTATGAGCCGGCACAGTTCCAGCAGTGGCGGCCATGGGAGTGTTTGCATCACCCACCTCCAGGTAGCTCAGCACAGAGATAGACACTATTTGTGGTGGTAATCCAGGGAAATTTCCCAAATCTTACCCAAGACCACCAAGGCAATACCACTATGAGACTGCAACAGTCACAGTGTTTGGCATGCCTTCAAATGCACATGCAGCTGCAGTGAACAAAGGCAGCTCTCAACACTAAATTTGAATACTTGGAAAGTTTTCTTAAGAAAGACAGGAACAAACAAACCAGACAGTGAATATCAGAGTAAGTACCTACCTCTTCAATTCCCAGACATTGATAAAAATCCACAATCATCAACATTATCCAGAAACATATGACCTCACCAAACAAACTAAATAAGATACCAGTGACCAATTCTAGAGTGACAGAAGTATGTGACATTTCAGATAACTCAAAATAGTTGTTTTGAAGACGCTTAATGAAATCCAAGATAACACAGAGAAGAAGTACAGAATCTTACTGAATACATTTAACGAGGAGATTGAAATAATTAAAAAGAATCAGGCAGAAATTCTGGGGGTGAAAAATTTAATTGACAAACTGAACAGTGCATTAGAGTCTCTCAACAGTAGAAATGATGAAGAAGAAAAAAAGATTAGTAAGCTTGAAGACAGGCTATTTGAAAATACACAAAGGAGTTAACAGAAAAAAGAATAAAAAATAATGAAGCATAACTACAGGATATAAAAAGTAGCCTCAAAAGGGCAAATCTAAGAATTATTGGAGGTTGACCCAGAGATAGGGGTAGAAAGTTTATTCCAAGGTATAATAACAAAGAACTTTCCAAACCTAGAGAAAGATATAAATATTCAGTCACAGAAGGTTATATAACACCAAGCAGATTTAGTCCAAATAAGACTGCCACAAAACATTTAGTAGTCAAACTCTTAAAGGTCAAGAATTAAGAAGGGATTCTAAAAGCAGCAAAACAAATAATGTAACATATAAAGGAGTGCCCATACACCTGGCAGCAGATTTCTTAGTGGATCTTTACAGGCCAGGAAAGAGTGGCATGATATATTTAACGTGCTGAAGAGGCGGGAGAAAAAACTTTTATACTAGAATAGTGTATCTGATGAAAATATCCTTCAAACATGAAGGAGATATAAAGAATTTCCTAGACAAACAAAAGCTGAGGGATTTTGTCAACACTAGACTTGTCATTCAAAAAGTGCTAAAGAGAGCTCTTCAATCTGAAAGAAAAAGATATTAACAAGCAATAAAATGTCATCTGAATATGCAAAACTCATTGGTAACAGTAAGTCTGCAGACAAATATAGAACATAATAACACTGAAATTAGAATCTTGAGTAGGAAAACTAAAAGATGAACCTATCAAAATTAATAACTACAGCAACTTTTTGAGATACAGAGAGTATAATAAAATATGAATAGAAATTTTAAAAAGTTAAAAAGTGAGAGAATCATGTTAAGGTATAGAGTTTTTATTAGTGTTTTCTTTGCTTGTTGGTTTGTTTATTTTTGCAATCAGAGTTAAGTTGTTATCCATTTAAAATAATGGGTTATAATATGCTATTTGCCAGCCTCACGGTAACCTCAAGTCAAATATCTTAAAACTGTTACACAATAAATATAAAGCAAGAAATTAAAATCTAATGCCAGAGAAAATAACTTTTGCAAAAAGGAAGACAAGATGAAATAAAGGAAGGGAGAGAGGAAGAAAAAAACAACCAGAAAACAACAAAATGGCAGGAGTAAGTTCTTACTTACCAATAAAAACATTAATTATAATTAAACTAAATTGTTTAATCAAAAAACATAGTAGTTGAATAGATTAAAAAACCCAAGATTCATTGGTCTGTTGCCCACAATAAACACACTTCATCTATAAAGGCACACATAGACTGAAAATAAAGGGCTGGAAAAAGATATTCCATGCAAAGGGAAGCCAAAAGAGAGCAGGAGTAGCTATACTGAGATCAGATAAAATAGATTTCTAGAAAAAAACTACAAAAAAGACAATGAATGTCATTATACAATGACAAAGGAATCAATTCAGCAAGAGGATGTAACAATTATATATGTATGTGTGTAAATACATATATATAATCCAACACTGGAGCACCCAGATATATAAAGCAAATATTATCCAGCTAAAGAGAGGTAGAGAGGTAGACTCCAATATAAAAATAGCTTGAGGCTTTAACACCCCACTTTCAGCATTGGACAGATCATCCAGACAAAAAAATCATCAAAGAAACATATACTTAATCTGCACTATAGACCGAATGGACCTAATAGATATTCACAGAATACTACATCCCCTGGTTGCAGAATATACATTCTTCTCTTCAACATATGGATCATCTTCAAGAATAGGTCATACATTAGGTCACAAAACGAGTCTTTAAAAATTAAAAAAAGAGAAATTACATAAAGTATCTTCTCTGACAACAATGGAATAAAACTAGAAATCAGTATCAAGAGGAACTTTGGAAACTATACATGGAAATTAGACAATATGCTCCTGAATTACCAGTGGGTCAATTAAGAAATTAAGCAGAAAATTAAAAAATTCATTGAAACAAATGATAATGGAAACACAACATACCAAAATCTATAGGATGTAGTAAAAATAGGACAAAGGAGAAAGTTTATAGAAATAAGCAACATCAAAAATGTAGAAAATCTTCAATTAAACAACATAATGATAAATACTAAATAACTAGAAAAGCAAGAGCAAACCAAATTCGAAATTATTGAAAGAGAAGAATAAGTATATAAGCAGAAGTAAGTGAAATTGAAACTAAAAAATGTAAGAGATCAATGAAAGAAAAATTTTGTTTCTTGAAGGGATAGGCAAAGTTGACAAACCTTTAGCCAGACTAGAGAAAGAGAGAAGATCAAAAGAAATGAAATCAGACATGAAAAGGAGATATCAGAACTGAGACCACAGAAATTCAAAGGATAATTAGTTCACTGCTGTGAGTAACTATATGCCAATGAATTGGAAAAGCTAGAAGAAATGAACAATTTCCTAGACACATACAACCTAACAAGCTTGAATCATGAAGAAATCATAAACCTGAATAGACCAATAACAAGTGATGAGACTGAAGCCATAATCAAATGAATCGAAGCAAAGCAAAGCACGGGACCCCATGGCTTCACTGCTGAATTCTACCGAACATTTAAAGAGCTAATTTCAACCCTACTCAAGCTATTCCAAAAAATAGAGGAGGAAGGAATGCTTCCAAACTACTTCTATGAGGCCAATATTACCCCAATGCCAAAATGAGACAAAGACAAAATCGGAAAAAGAAAACAGGCCCATGTCTCTGATGAACCCTGATGCAAAAATCCTCAACAAAATACTAGCAACCTGAATTCAATAACACACTAAAAAGATAATTTATCATGACCAAGTGGGATTTATTCCAGGGATAAAAGGATGGTTCAATATATGCAAATCAATCAATGTGACACATCACATCAACATAATAAAAGGCAAAAACCATGTGATCATTTCAATTGATGCTGAAAAAGCATTTTATAAAATTCAACATCCTTTCATTATAAAAACCCTCAAACAACTGAGTATAGAAGGAACATACCTCAACACAGCAACAGCCTTATATGACAGACCCACAGTCAGTATCATACTAAATGGGGGAAAAGAAATGGAAAGCCTTTCCTCTAAGATTAAGAAACAAGACAAGGATGTTCACTTTCACCATTGTTATCCCACATAGTCCCAGATGTTCTAACTTAAGCAATCAGTCAAGACAAAGAAATAAGGGGCATCCAAATTAAAAAGGAAGAAGTCAAATTATCTTCCTTTGCAGATAATATGATCTTATATTTAGAAACCTAAAGACTCCACCAAAAACCTATTAGAATGGATGAACAAATTTAGTAAAGTTGCAGGATACAAAGTCAACATACGAAAACCAGTAGCACTTCTATATGCCAACAGCAAGCAATCTGAAAAAGAAATTAAGCAAGTGACCCCATTTACAATAGCTACAAATAAAATACCAAGGAACAATCTTATTTAAAGAAGTCGAAGAGCTCTACACTGAAAATTATAAAACACTGATGCAAGCAATTGAAGAAAACACACAAAAATTTGAAAAGTATTTCATGTTAATGGGTCAGAAGAATCAAAATTGTGTAAGTGCCCATACTATTCAAAGCAATCTATAGATTAAATGCAATTCCTATCAAAATGCCAATTACATTCTTCACAGAAATAGAAAAAATAATCCTAGAACGTATATGAAATCACAGAAGACCTAGACTAGCCAAAATCATTCTGAGGAAAAGGAACAAAACCAGAAGAATCACGTTACCTGACATCAAATTGTGCTACAGCACTATAGTAACCAAAGGAGCATGAGTACTGGCAAACAAACAGACACATAGACCAATAGAACACAATGGAGAATGCAGAAATAATCCATACATCTACAGTTAACTCATTTGTGTCAAAGTTTCCAAGAACATACATTGGGGAAAGACAGTCTCTTCAATAAATGCTGCTGGGAAAAATGAATATTCATATACAGAAAAATGAAACTAGACCCCTCTCTGTCACCATACACAAAAATCAAATAAAAATGGATAAAAACTTAAATCTAAGACCACAAACTATGAAACTACTAAAAGAAAACATTGGGAAAACTCTCCAGGGCATTGGTCTAGGGAAAAGTTCCTTGAGTAATGCCCCAAAAACACAGTCAACCAAATAAAACATGGACAAATGAGATTAATCATATCAAGTTAAAAAGCTTCTGCACAGTAACAAACACAACGAAACAAAACAAAAAACCCAACAAAAATCCAAAAAAAAAAAAACCCCACACAAAACAAAAACAAAAAACAGTCAACAAAGTGAAGAGACAGCCCACAGAATGAGAGACAATATTTGCAAACTATCCTTCTGACAAGGGATTAAAAACCAGAATATATAAAGAGCTCATACAACTCAACAGGAAAAAAGATCTAATAATTCAATTTAAAAATGGGCAAAAGATGTAAATAGACATTTCTCAAAAGAAGACAGACAAATTGCAAAAAGGTATGTGAAAAGTGCTCAACATCACTGATCAGACAAATGCAAATCAAAACTACAATGAGATATCCTGTCATCACAGTTAAAAGGGCTTTTATCCAAAAGACAGGCAATAGCGAATACTGGTGAGGATGTGAATAAATAGGAACCCTTGTACATGGTTTGTAGAAATGTAAATTAGTACAGCCACTACAGAGAATAGTATGGAGGTCCCTCAAAAAACTAAAAATAGAGCTATTATGTGATGCAGAAATCGCACTTGTAGCTATATACTCAAAAGAAAGGCAATCAGCATATGAAAGAGATATCCGCACTCCCACACTTATTGCAGCACTATTCACAATAGTCCAGATTTGGAGTCAACCTAAGTGCCCATCAACAGAGGAATGGATAAAAAAATTGTGGTAAATATACACAATGGAGTACTAATTCTGTCATTAAAAAAAAAAAAAAAAAAAATGAGGCTGGGCACCGTGGCTCACACCTGTAATCCCAGCAGTTGAGGAGGCCTAGGCAAGTGGATCGCCTGAGGTCAGGAGTTTGAGACCAGTCTGGCCATCATGGTGAAGCCCCATCTCTACTAAAAATGCAAAAATTAGCTGGGCCTGGTGGTGGGTTCCTGTAATTCCAGCTACTTGGGAGGCTGAGGCAGGAGAATTGCTTGAACCTGGGAGACGGAGGTTGCAATGAGCTGAGATTGCGCCACTGCACTCCTGCCTAGACAACAGGGCAAAACTCTGTTCAAAAAAAAAAAAGGAAATCCTGTCATTTGCCACATGGATGGAACTGGAGGACATGTTAAGTGAAGTAAGCCAGGCACAGAAAGACAAACATTGCATGTTGTCATTCATTTGTGGGAACTAAAAATTGAAACAATTGGACTGATGGAGATAGAGAGTAAAATAATGGTTAACAGAGGTTAGGAAGGGTAGTCAGGGAAGGAGAAGAGTAAGGATGGTTAATGAGAACAAAAATATAGTTAGATACAATGAATAAGATACAATACTTGATAGTACAACAGAATGACTACAGTCGGCAACAATTTGTTGTACATTTTAAAACAACCAAGGGAGTACAATTTGAAAGTTCATAACACAGTGACATGATGAATGCTTGGGTTGATGGGTACCCCATTTATCCTGGGGTGATTATTACACATTGTATGCCTGTATCAAAATATCTCATGTACCCCATAAATATATATACCTATTATAAATTAAAATATTTATTAAAATGTACTGTAAAATTTTTATTAAAATTTATTTAATTTTAAAATTAAAATATTTATTAAAATGTACTGTACCCATAAAAATTAAAAATTAAAATAAGGAAAAAATACAAAGGAATCTACAAACATGTATCAAAGCAAATAAAACTCAGGAAGGATTCAGGCTATAAGACCAGCAAATAAAAATCAATCAACTGTGAAAACAAGTTTCTCTCCTTCGTGCATGGAAAGTACATCAATAAATTGTATTTCACTAAGTGAACTTGTCAGTGGGAATATTTGCATGACTAGGACTCCCACCTCTAAGGAATTATGGCCAGCTCTATAATGGGTTAAAAAGGTAAAAAAAAAAAATGCAATGTCTCATCAGGGGCTTTTGACTTACAAACAAACATCACAGAGTCCACCATACTTCACTCCCTGAACTGTCACTTAGAAACTTATCTCACTGAGGGAGAACAGAACCTAGTCAGTTCTCTCTTCCTGGGCCTATGACAGAACAATGTGGGCAGGACTAACCTATTCACTTGAAGTTGAGCCTCTTGAAGGTAGAGCATTAAGTCACCAGTACTCAAAGTAGTCATTCTACAACATTTACCGAACACCTACTGTGTTCTGTAGCACTATGATAATTTATTCAACCATCATAATAACAAAGAAACATGCTCCTTGAGAACAAGAACTTTACCTGGCTCAGTCAACATTTTACTTCTAGTAGCTGGAATGATGGTTCCTAGTGGTTGGCCATCTGAGTGAACCCCTAGTGGGTATAAAATATATTAGTTGATTGACTCAATGACCTGTTAAAGCCTAGTCTTTCCTTGGAACAAAACTACGTATTAGAATTAAACACACGAGAGAAAATCTGGCCTAATTTCTATCAAAATAGGTTATTCACAAAATATAATAAGAAATTACCAGGAACACAGCAGTGTATCCTGGTATACTGGCTGAGAACTATTATACCTAGGATTGCCAAATGTAGCACATACAAATACAGCATGCCTAGTTATACTTGAATTTTAGATAAACACCAAACAACATAAACATAATGCAATATTTGGGACACGTTTATGCAAAAATATTTTTGTGGTTTTCCTAAAATTTGTTTAATTGGGTATCTGGTATTTTACCTGGCAACCCTAACTGTACTGGATCACACCCCCTACCCAACACAATAGCAGGATCCAATAGATATTGGTTGAATGGATAAATTAATGGATGAATAGATAAATGAATAAACAAATGTTTGCTTACAATCTCTAATTCTCTTTTTTTGGGCACAATATTTAGGCAAATGTCAGCATATGTCCTATTTTATTTCATCTGCAACATCATCTTTTGCCCTTGGAATCAGAACTTATCACTGAGGGCCAAGAGGGTCATTTGGCCTCGGCTGCACAGTCACAAAGGGTTTTTATTTCAGGTTTTTCAAAATTATCTTTAGATTACATTACTTATGGGGATGGCATTGGGGTATAGAAGTGAAAGAAAATGTCTATCAAACAACTTTAAAATTATCTGATTAGTAGCCCACACCACCAGCCTTGCATTAGTTTACGACTGCCACTGTAACAATTTACCACAAACTCTGTGGTTTGAAACACCACAAGTGTATTATCTTACAGGTCTGACCATCAGAAGTTTGAAAATGTGCCGGGCGCAGTGGCTTACGCCTGTAATCCCAGCACTTTGGGAGGCTGAGACGGGCGGATCACGAGTTCAGGAGATCGAGACCATCCTGGCTAACACTGTGCAACCCCCGTCTCTACTAAAAACACAAAAATTAGCCAGACGCGGTGGCAGGCGCCTGTAGTCCCAGCTACACTGGAGGCTGAGGCAGGAGAATGGTGTGAACCCGGGGGGTGGAGCTTGCAGTCAGTGGAGATAGCGCCACTGCACTCCAGCCTGGGCGACAGAGCGAGACTCCATCTCAAAAAAAAAAAAAAAAAAAAAGGTTTGAAAATGTGTCTTAGAGGGCTAAATCAAGGTGTCGGCAGGGTTGCATCCCTTTAGGAGGCTCTAGAGGAAAATCCATTCCTTACCTTTTCCAGCTTATAAAGGCATGCATCTCTCTTCCAACAGTGGCATTTCTCTAACCTCTGCTCCTATCCTCACATCTCCTTTTCTGACTCCAAATACTTGGGACTCCTTTTTATAAGGACCCTTGTGATTACATTGGGCTCACTCAGATAATCCAGCATAATATCCCCCTCTCGGGATCCTCAATTTAATTACACCTGCAAAGTCCCACTTATCATGTAAGGTAATGTACTCACAGGTCCCAGCAATTAGGACATGGAAATCTTTTGGAGCCATCTTTTGGTCTACAACAAGCACTGTAAGTTAATTATAATATATTGCATGGTGCCCTTTATAAGTGTTCACTGGTTAAATGTAAATTTAAAAAATTCAAACATTTTTATAATTTCTGTTCTTTTTTAAATTTTTAAATATTTTTGGAGGTTCTTTTGCCTACTGAGAGGTCCTCCTTGAGGCAACATGATTTCTTATCTCAATAATGGAAGAATTGTGCAGTTTGTTTCACCAAACCAGTGGTTCTCAATCTTGGCTACCCATTAGAGTCAACTTTTTTATTAAGTTCCTATGTCAAGGCTGCACACCAAATTAATCAAATCAGGATCCCTGTGGAATGGATCCAGAATTCAGTATTTTTAAAAGCTACTAAAGTCATTCCAGTGGGTGTCTGAAACTGAGGGCCACTTCATTCAGTTTAACCTTTCCCTGCTTACCTAACCTGTTTTTATCTTCTTCTACTCCATCCCCATCTCCTCTTCTGGCTAATTTTTTCCTGCTATCTGTAAGTTTGTCTTTCTCCGTTATTGGAGTATATTATTTTAATTATGCCATATTCAATAAGAAAAAAATTTATAGATGCTCTCAAAACAATCAATATGGTATGGCTTAGTGTGTATAGACAGAGCTGTTCTGGGAACAAAATAATGCTTCACTTTACCAAGAAGCTTCATGTCTGCAAATTCTACACCTCTCTGATCCTCAGTTTTCTCCTCTGTAGAATGAAGGGTTTAGAATAAAATTCTCTATGTTCTCTTCTAATTTATAAATTCCACAATTCTAAGTATAGTAAAAAGATCATGGTCTTATGGAAGGAGTTCTGGACCCCAATCTCCAAATAGATCTGATTTAAAAACAAACTGTTTGGCTTAGTTTTGTTTCCTCCAGAAGAAGAATCATAGGCAAGGATTTGCAGGTGGTTTATTTAGGAGATAACCCAAGAAGCACCAGGACATCAAAGCAAGTGATATAGGGTGGGTGGTCAAGATTGGTGCCACTGTGTGCCACTGGAATTTAACGCTTTGGGCAACTCTGGGGGCCAGTAGAGAATATGGGCCTCAGAGTTATCCGGCCAGAGACAAGAAGGAGCTGGGGGTGGGAAACTAATTTTTTATTTTTGTCAGTCATTGGTTGATGACTACTCCTGGGGAACTCAGTTCTCCAGCCCTTTCTGCCTGCTGTGCACAAAGGCAGAGAAATATGGTAGCAAGAGAAGCCCTCAGGCAATGAGATGCAAATATTGACATTCAGATGTCAGGTCAATGTGCACCACAGGGTTGAGGCCAAAGGGAATATAAGCAGATGCCAATGCAGTTATTTTTTAAAATGGCAGTAAATTCTTTCTCCTTGTAGATTTAATAAAGACATTTGAGAAGTAAATGAATGAACATTTCTGAAACACATTGAGGACCCTTCCACAGCACTTTTGGGTAAGTGACTGTACGCAGAGTACTGAGATAAACGTATTCTGTTTAAAAGGCTCTTTAGGATTCCTTTAGACAGCACATAAACAATTTCAGCTTATTTGGGTGCCATTTACTTAGATTCTGTTTCAGACCACTAATTGGCAACTTTTTCAAATATTGGGAGGTTAAGGAATTAGATTTTTGTACTGAAAGTGAATGAAAATAAATATTACTTTCAGATATTGACAGATTATCTTTCAGGTGTAAAGAAGAAAAGGTGCTGCTAGTATGCTGTGAATCTCCTGCTTAAGCCCAAAAGGAGAAAGGTGGACAAAGTGCTGATATTTGTCCTTTTCATACCTGTGCCAGAGCCTGCAGACATATAACAGGACCACGCAGATTTGTTTTCTCCCTAATGAATAGAAAATGTCACCACTGTTGCTCAGGCTCATCATGGCGATGTTCTCCTAAGATGATGGACTCTTTCTGTGTCTTATTGTAACGTACTGAACAAGCAGTGTTGATCTCTTCTTGACCTAAACATTCCAGAACATTTCTGATGCTAAGGGATTTTTTAAGAGACAGGGTATTACTATGTTGCCCAGGCTGGCCTTGACCTCCTAGGTTCAAATGATCCTCCTACCTCAGTTTCCCAAGTAGCTGGACAGCGGGACTACAGGTACTCACCACCACACTCAGTTGGGATTTTCTATTTTAAGGTTGGGTAAGTGGGATAGACTTATCTCTAATTTTAATATCTCACTTAGAATTTCTTCACTATGGCAAAAGATAAATATTTTTTCTTCAGACCCATTACTCTTATCTCTCTTGATATTATTTAAGGGCATCAGAGACTTCCCCATGGCACTAATGGAAAAGCAAAATCAGTGAACCAGATCCCACCCAGTGTCAGAAAGGTTCGAACCAGAGCCACTTCATCTTGAATAGGGGCTGGGTAAAATGAGGCTGAGACCTGCTGGGCTGCATTCCCAGAAAGTTAGGCATTCTTAGTCACAGGAAGTTCATGGTTAAGGGAACAGGTTAATAACGTTTACTGAACAGATCCAGGACTTACCAGATCTAGAACTTAACAGACCCAGGAAATGCCCTGATGTTCCTGTATCTTAAGAACAAAAGCATTCTTAGCGTAAGAATACATTTCACTTTAATGATAATAATATAGATTTTTGCAGTAGACAGTACTTACACAAAGATTAACAATCCTTTGTCACGAGCCTTTGTAGTAGAGCACATCTCTCCATGATTTTTTGCTTGCTTTGTTATCTTATATGTAAACAAGCATGTACCTAAGGTGGATGTGCTCCTCCTCTCGCTTTCAGGAACATTATTCTCTGTCTATGAGCAGCCATTCTTGTATTCCTTTACTTTCTTAATAAATTTGCTTTCACTTCACTCAGGATTCACCTTGGATTCTTTCTTGCTCAAGATCCAAGAACCTTCCCTTGGGATCTGAATTGGGACCGCTTTTCAGTAACACTAGTGCAGAGTAAAAGAAATGCAGGAGTCTAGACTCGGAAATGGAGATAGTGCAATGGGGGGGGGGGGGGGCGTGCCCCAGTATGAATGAATCTATGGGTTTAGACCAGGGGAGTCCAATCATTTGGCTCCCGTGGTTCTCGTTTGAAGAAGAATTGTCTTGGGCCACACATAAAATATACTAACACTAGTAACAGCTGATGAGCTATTTGTTTTTTAAAAGGTCCATGCATAAATCTCATGTTTTAGGAAAGTGTATGAATTTGTGTTGGGCCACATTCAAAGCTGTCCTGGGCTGCATGTGGCCCATGGATTGTGGGATAGACAAGCTTGCTTTAGATTGTTTCTAAAACAGAAGCATATATTTGAAGCCATCAAAACCAGCCACCCCCATTTGAGCTGCCAGATGACCCAAGCTGCACAAGTGACTCCAGACTAGACCAACAGAAGAATTGCTTAGTTAAGTACAGTTCAAATGGTTTTTCCACTGAATCATGAATACATAAAATGATTATTGTCTTCAATCACTGAGTCTGTGGTGGTTGGTTATGCAGAAATAAATAATATAGTAACTTAAGCAACAACCAGTGATTGCTTAATAAGGGAAGACGTTGACATTTCAAAAATGTTTGAAAGATTATTTAGCCCCGGTTAAAATATCTCAAGTTTTTATTGTAAACTCTTTGTTGCAGGTAAGCCCACTGTGCATCAGATATGTCTCGTAAACTCCTTTCTTCTGTGCCATTGCTTATGCAGCCCCTAAGCTTGGGATGCCTCCTCTGCTCCTCTCAGCCTGACTACAGAAAGCTGCTCTCCAAAATAAACCTCCTCCATAATATTTGCCTTGCAAACATTATTATTAAGATGAGCCTGGTTCTCAATAATTTCTTCAGTCACTAAACCCATATAACCATAATAAAATTCACTTATTGGCACTATATCAACCAATTCAAAAGCCTTATCTCCCATGTGGACTATAAGCTTCTTGAAGGAAATATGCCTGCACCTAGTATGGTATCTGTGACATGGCTCAAGATGTGTGACAACCCACTCACTAAAGTAGGTGACTTTGTCTTTGCCTACTCTGCTCTGAGTTAACACATGGCAGGAGGGGAAGAATCAGAACGTGATGAAAGCTTCTAAGTACTTGGATCTTAGTTCTTTAAATGTGAAACTGTTGACTTTTTTATGACCCTTCACTTTTTAGTTCCAAATATATTTTAAAAATATGGAAACATACCAGGAGAGTGTTATCCTCAGAGTCATTGCTGAGTATTGTTGCTGTGGATGTGGTTGTAGGAGTTATAGTGGGATTCACATGGAAGGTGGCAGGGGCACTTCCCCATGGCAACAAAGTGAGTGAACTTCAATACATTTGTGGTACCAGGTTCCACCGAATGTGCCTCATCTCCACTTCCTTGTGTTTCTTTCTGTTCTTCCTCTTTACAACACACTTGGGAGGCAGATTGAACCTCTGGTCCTCATTTTAGTCAATAAGGTCAACCCTACACAGAAGGATTTCCTTTCAATTTAGTGATTCTGTTTTTTGAACTTCAAGAAGGTCAAGTTTTAGAGGTATTACATTTCTGGTGGATGCGCCTTTGTTCTTGATGATAATTTTAAATCTCGCTCCCTAAGGGAGAATGACTGGCAGCTATCAACAGGAACTATAAGAAGATCTAAGCCACACAAACATAAAAATGTAAAAGAAGTGTCAGCTCAAGTTTTTCTCTATGGAATGTAATGTAAAACCCAGAAACATTTACAGAGTTGACCTAGGAGAGAATCTGAAAACAAAGACAGAATTTCCTGGGACTGTTTTAACCTAGAGGTTGAAATGGATGCCTCTTGAAATAAATACTAAAGGATCTCCTTTCATACTTTCTTGGTTTCAAGTTCAAGGGTTCAAGGGTAGTGTGCTTCTTCACTCTATTTCTAATTCATTTTAGAATTTGAGTCACCCAGAAGAACTTAGGTACCAAATGACCTGGAGTATAAGTATGCCACTTATGTGACAGAGATTTTAAAGGAAAATAATCAAGCACATGTCTCGTATTTCAAGGCTCTGATTTGGCTAGATATGTGAAGCAACTTGCTCAATTTCTTCACTAGTAGTGACAATCATTATTATAAACAACCTGGCACAGGCTACATTCTTACTTTGTACTAGGCACATTTTGCTAAGTGCTTTAAAAACAAAATTTACAATTCAAATAGCTCAGCAATATTGATATTATTCTTAATTTACAAGTGCAGATGCGAGTCTTAACTAATAACGGATTGGTACTGAAGTAAGAAAGATCATCTTATTTGCCTTGAGGTAGGACCAACTGCGGTTATAATTTATACTCGAGCTTCCTTTGGGATCAAGCTGAGATTGTAATTCACATTCATTCTCCTTCCTTGCTTTGGTTCTTTCCTTTCTATTAGCTTCCCTCACTATTTCTGAGAGCAATTCCTTAATAAATCATTTGCTCATGAATCTTCATCACAGAGGTGATTTACTTAAGACACTAGTCCAGAAGGATGTTCTTATTTATTATAGGACTAAAGAAAGGTCAATGATACAACTTGTTCAAAATCACAAGGTTAGTAAAGATGGGAGCCCACATTTGAACTCATGTCTGGCTCCTTCTCAAAGTCATATTGCAGACTTCACCTTACACTTTCTTTCTTAAACTGAAGAGGACACAGCAACTAAGGTATAACTCAACAGATAACTTGATAGTGTCACTACCCTGATCATGCCCACCTCACCCTCGGCCTCCTCTAACTCAAGAACTACTGTCTCTTCATAGATGTTGAGGATATTGAGGATCTCCAATACTGAGATATTGAGGACAGGAAGCAAACTTCCCTCCCCTGCTAGTCCATTGATGTAGCCTGAGAAGTTTTGTTTTCCTCAGTTTTTATCTCTCAATTTGAGAAATGCTTTAGACATAGTCACAATCTGAGAAGGGAGGGATATGGATTAAAGGCAGATATAAAAGGACAACTAGATGCTATTGGAAAATGTAGACTATAAAATAAAGCCATTTGTTCTCTGAACTCCGGACTTTGTATGTCAGGGGTGCACAGCTTTGCAGGCCAGTTGTATTCATTCCACTGACTCAATCTATTTGTAAAACATTTCCAGTTCCATGACTATGACCTGATCTAAAAGTTGACTAACTGTGGTACCAAAGCAAGTTCTATTTTTTTCCCCAATACCTGCCTCAATGCCTTATTTCCAAACTGTACAGGAAGCAGTCTTATCACTTTTTACTAATTAATCATGAAAGTATTCGATTTTTCCTTATGAGTGGACTACACACACGTTATTTGTATGGAGGTAGCTCCTATAAGCTTTAATCATTAGACAAATATTGATATATTATTGATATATTATTGTTTATCTTAAGATGATTCATTATACAATTTACAGATACACAATATATGCACAAGATAAACAATAAAAGTATTTGTTTCAGCTAGAGTTGCCTAGAAAAAGTCAGAGACCAAGATTGCAAGAGGTGCGAGAGAGGGTGAAGACAAAGGAAGAGAGGCAGAGAAGGGTGGAAAACAAGGTCAGAGGATATTATTCTAGTCATTGTTTCATGATGATCTGTGCATAGATTGTCTGGCAGGAGCTTAGCCCCATGTGATGTTTCTGATGTTCAGGTGTTGTAAAAACATTGCCCATGGAGCAGTCCATGAAAGGAAATATGATGAGGACATTTATTTATTTACTTGCCTGATCCCTCCTGTGTCCTATTTTCTACTGCTCAAAGGTGATCTCCTAGTGGATTGCCTCCTAGCACTTCCAGTTTTGTATCATGTAATATTTAGCAGCTTCTCTTATAAAGACAGATACTGGGTTCCTAAGCATTGGCATTTATGTTAGTCAGATCCTATAGGATGAACCAGAAACTCAGCTATGTGGTAAGCCTGACATTCCTGCAGGAAGCAACTGGTGATCCAGCTGCACAGGTCCAGTCACTGTTGGTCATTGCCCAGCATCTAAAAGCATGGGACTGAGAATCTGGAGAAGTTGGCACCACTCTTTCTTGGACCTTCTGCCACCAGGAGAACAAGCACGAAGGAGCCCGCTGAAGGTTGAGAGATGATGTGAAGCACAGATGAACCCTCCCAGCTGAGGCCATCCTTGACCAATGCTATGGTTTGAATGTTTGTGTCTCCTCCAAATTCAGATGTTGAAATCCTAACATTCAATGTGATGGTTTTAGGAGATGAGGCCTTTGGGAAGTGATTAGGCCATGAGGGTGGGACCCTCATAAATGAGATTAGTGCCCTCATATAAGAGACCCCCAAGGCCAGGCGCGGTGGCTCAAGCCTGTAATCCCAGCACTTTGGGAGGCCGAGACAGGTGGATCACAAGGTCAGGAGATCGAGACCATCCTGGCTAACCCAGTGAAACCCCGTCTCTACTAAAAAATACAAAAAACTAGCCGGGCGAGGTGGCGGGCGCTTGTAGTCCCAGCTACTCGGGAGGCTGAGGCAGGAGAATGGCATAAACCCGGGAGGCAGAGCTTGCAGTGAGCTGAGATCCGGCCACTGCACTCCAGCCTGGGTGACAGAGCGAGACTCCGTGTCAAAAAAAAGGAAAAAGAAAAAAGAAAAAAAAAAGAGACCCTCAAAACTCCCTGTCCCTTCCACCATGTGAGGACACAGTAGGAAATTGGCTGCCTGCAAACAGGAAAAGGCCCCTCAATGGAAACTGACCATGCTGGCATGCTGATCTCAGACCTAGCCTGCAGAACTATGAGAAATAAATTTCCATGGTTTTAAGTCACCCAGTCAACGGTATTTTGTTACAGCAGCACGAATAAGACAATCAGCCAGATCTGATTTACCAACCAACTCACCTAAGACACATAAGCAAGCTAGCCAGAGTCAGTCAAGACCAGGCCAGATGTGTATGTCTTCCCAGCCAGTCCACAGATACATAAACAAGAAGGCGTGATTATTATTGTAAAGCACAGAGGTTTTGTGCATGTTTTTAAGCAGCATTATTGTGGCCATAGATTACCAATCAAAAGCTTAACAACAATCCTACAGGGTAGATATGAAGTTTTTTGTTTAAATGTCAACCAATATGAAAGCAGAAGAGGTTAAACGATTTGGCCAAGATCTCACATTACGCATTTGATTGGAACCCAGGGATATCTAATTCCATGGTTTTAATTCTATAATTTATGGATTAATTTTCCTTAGATCCTTGACACTTATTCTTTATTGACTAGTGACTTTTAGTGGATAATTTGATCATGTTGTCTTCCTCCTTAAGGTACTATATCTTATTTAAATGTTATGTTTTCAGAGCCTGGAGTTTTGTAATTAAGTAAATATTAAGGATATGGAACATAAAGTAGAGAGAATATATCAGAAAGAGCGACAGATAAAATACACTAAGGGAAAGGCAGGTAAGTACATACTTTTACCATAAGGGAGAGAAGACAGGTGAGGTTTGGGGTTGGGGTGGAGTGACGTGCATAGTGAGCCCATAAGGGGATTGCTGGTTTCCTAGGTAGCTTGAGCATGATGCATGCATAGATCTTCGTGGCTCAGGATTATTATTATTATTATTTTTTTGAGACGGAGTCTTGCTCTGTTGCCCCTCAGCCTCCCAAGTAGCTGGGACTACAGGCGCCCACCACCATGCCTGGCTAATTTTTTTTTTTTTTTGTATTTTTAGTAGAGACGGGTTTCATCATGTTGGCCAGGATGGTCTTGATCTCTTGACCTCATTATCCGCCCGCCTCGGCCTCAGGATTTTATAACTTATTTTTAGAAAAACTGAATCTCTGATTTGCTTTGTCTATTTTTTGAAAGATGTACTCATAGATGAGTTGGATGGGTGTGGCTTATGGAATCAGTTTCATGGATTCATTTAAAGCCATACCCTATAAATTACTGCTGCCAGAATGAAGACCTGGTATCTATATTCAATCAGGGGTTCTCTGCCCTATTTATCCAGCTGGATTTGAAAATCAAAGCAAACTACATGTAAGGGTGAGGCCAGTCAGAAAGCCTGGACTTCCTGAGGTGCCAGGGTTTATACATCTGCCCCATCATTGTGATAGGGAGAGATGGCCCTCATTCCCATTAGTGTTAATGGAGCCAATCATATGAATCCACCACATATCAGTGTGTATCCTCTCATGTTTTGATATCTTAATGAACAAAATTACATCTCTAGGGAAAGGCTTGTCTCCTCTTAAGTGCTCTAAATTCCCATTAATACTAATGGAACAAAGATACATACACCCACTGATGCTCAGAAAAGTGGGCAAAATATAGGAGATGATTAGGTTTTAGGAGTGCTATAAGGGATTCACGGAAGCTGCAGGGATTGTCTAAAATGATCCATCTTTCCAGGCTTATTTAAGCAGTTTCATTATAGAGAGCCAATTTTTTTTCTCAGAATCATCAACAGATAGTTGGCCACATTCTGCTCTCCAGGAGGAAGAAGTTGAGTCAATATATGTTTGAGAACACCCTAATATCCTTTGGGACGTTGGGTGTATTTATAAAAAGGAGAGTGGAGAGTGTTCTAGAAGAACCCCAGATTTTTCCAAGAGAGAACACAGAGGTAGGTCAGCCCAGAGGAAGGAGGAGAAGCAGAGAGTGTGGGGGCTTCTTTTAGTGGGTTTCTCCAGGCAGCAGGAAGAACTGACACAATCTCTGCAGGCTGCTCTGTGCTGGAGAAGTGCAGTGTGAGCTAGTAAACTGCCCATTATTCCTCTGCCTGCACTTTCTTTTAAAAGATGCTGTTTTAACTCATAGGATATGCAAGATAAGCAATGCTGGCCTTACCCTACCCCTTCACTTTGTAGAGAGGGTAACTGATGCAAGTTCTTGTATGGTCTGAAGTTATTAAAGAGATAAAATTATACAACTTAGAGATAAGGCTATGTGAGCAGAATACAGATGGACTTGAGAATAAGCCAACCTTTATTTGACCTCTCAACAAGTTTGGCTGGTTTTTCTCCTATTGAATTAAAATTATGTCCTTTTAGCGATCTTCTGCGGTTTAAAGAAGAGGCTTGTCTGGATCAGCCACACCTGCAGGCAGCCTCAGATCATCACTCGTTGGTGGGATTGGAGAGGTGCTGGGAGGGTTCCCTAAGTGAAGTGATTTAAATCCAGGGACCATAGTGTCCAAAACTCTTATCAGAATTAGTTTTTGACTGAAGCCTTACTTTTTTGAGTGTGTTTTAAATGTAGAACAAAAGAATGTTGTGAGAAATAAAATATCATTACATCCTGTTATTAATATCTTTGACAGAATAATTTCACCAGAAAGTGCCTGGACATAATTCAGAGGACAAGGGTGCTTCAAGGGGAAGGAGAAAGTGAAGAGAAGAAATAGAAGATAGAAAGAAATCAAGATGAGCTTTGCCTACAGTGTCTTTACAGACTTTGAGAGGGTGGAAAGAGTAAATGTAACATGGAGCTGGGTGCACACTATGGGAGGTATGCTTCCTATATACTGTCTTCCTTACCTTTTTAAGGGTGAGTGTTACAGATCTACTCTGATATCCTGATGAAAGCTACAGACCTTCTTGTAAAAAAAAAAAAACTGCATACACACACACACACACACACACACACACACACACACATACTTGGTTTCAGGGAATTTGGGGTGTTCACAGGTTCCTTGATGTCCATTCACAGACCCCACTTCAGGGAAACAGCCTAACATGTAGAAGAGTTCAAGATCAGAACTAGGATGGTAAGGGATATTACATTACAAAGAACAATGGTCTTGGGTCTCTTATTTCTAACAATCTCATAGGGAATATGAAGTTTTTGGTAAAAGTGAACATTTATTGAAGATTTTTGCACTTTTACTGATATGTAATATTTATGCATATTTCTGGGCTACATGTCATATTTTGTTGCATATATAAAATGTGTAATGATCAAGTTACAGTATTAGGGTATCTATCACCTTGTGTATTTATCATTTCTATGTGTTGGAAACATTTCAAGTCCTCTCTTCTAACTATTTTGAAATATACAATACATTGTTGTTAATTATAGCCACCCTACTCTGCTATTAAATATTAAAACTTATTCCTCCTATCTAACTGTATGTATATGCTCATGAACCAATCTCTCGTCATTCCCACAGCCTGCTACTTGAACCTTCACAGTCTCTGGTATCTACTATTCTATTCTCTACCTCCATAAGATCAACGTTTTTTTTTTTATCTCCTACATATAAATGAGAACTTACAATATTTGTCTTTCTGTACCTGCATTTCACTTAACATAATGACCTGCGATTCCATCCATGTAGTTGCATATGAGATGATTTTATTTGTTCATGTTTTTACTTTTCTAGTTCCTTGAGATATATTGTTAAAGTTTTTATCTGAAATCTTTCTGCTTTTTAAATATGAGACTTTTTTTGCTACAGACTTCCTTCTTAACACTGCCTTTGCTGTATCTCATTGGTTTTAGTATGTTTCATTTTAATCTTCACTGGTTTCAAGAAACTTTTTCATTCTCTCCTTAATTTCTTCCTTGACCCAGTGTCATTCAGGAACATGGTGATAAATTTCCATGTATTTATACTATTTCTAAAGTTCCTCTTGTTATTTATTCCATTGCACTCTGACAAGATATATGAAATAATTTCAATTTTTAAAAAATGTTGGGATTTCTTTGTGTCCTAACATATGGTCTATCCTGAAGAATGTTCCATATGCTGATGAGAAGAATGTGTGTTCTGTAGCTGTTTGATGAGATGTTCTGTAAATGTCTGTTAAGTTCATTTAATCTCAAGTGTAATTTAATCCATTTTTTGTTGTTACTAATTTTCTGTCTAGATGATCTGTCTATTGCTGACTGTGGAGTGTTGAAGTCCACAACTACTATCATATTGGAGTCTATCTCTCCCTTTAATCTAATAATATTTGCTTTGTATGTCTGTGTGCTCCAATGTTGCTGCATATATGTTTACAATTGTTACATCCTCTTGCTGAATCAATGTTACTATCATTACATAATGACCTTTTTTTTAAATGTAAAGTCTGTTTTATCTAATATAAGTGTAGCTAGTCCTGCTTGCTGTTGGTTTCCATGTGCATGAAATATCTTTTTCCATTTCTTTATTTTCAGTCTATGTATTTCTTCATAGGTAAGGTGAGTTTGTTATAGACAGCATATAGTTGTGTCTTGTTTTCTTTTTAAATTTATTCAGCCAGTTTATATATTTTAAATGGAAAGTTTAATTAATTTGCATTCAAGGTTACTATTGATATCTGAGCATTTATTTCCATCATTTTATTAATTGATTTCTGGTTGTTTTCTATATTCTTGTTTCTTTTCTCTCTTATGCTTTATCATTGTGGTTTTGTGGTTTTCTGTACACTGGTTATATTCAAGTTATTTCTCTTCCTCATTTATGCACTTGCTCTACCAATGGGTTTTATACTTCTGTGTGTTTACATGATGGTAGATATTATTCCTTTCACTTCCAGGTGTAGAACTTTCTTAAGCATTTCTTATGGGACCAGTCAAGTGGTCATGAATTTCCTCAGGTTTTACTTGTTTTGGAAAGGCTTAATTTCTCCTTCATTTATAGAGAATAACCTTGCTGGGTATAGTGTCCATCATTGACAGTTTTGTTTTTTTTTTTTTTCTTTCAGCACTGTAAATCCATCATCTTATTGTCTCCTGACCTATAAAGTTTCTTCTGAGAAATCAGCTGTTAGTCTGATGGGTGTTCACTCAGTAATGACTAGATGCTCTTCTTTTGCTGTTTTTAGAATTATGTCTTAGCCTTGGACTTTTGACAGGTTGACTTTAATGGGTCATAGAGAAGATTTTTTGAATTTTATCTATTTAGGGATCTCTGGGCTTTCCTATATCTGGATGTCTGTATTTCTTGATAGACTTGGGAAGTTTTCAGCCATTATTTTGTTAAATAGGTTTTTTAACCCCTTTTGGTTTTCTCTGCACTTTCTAGGACACCAAATAGTGAATATTTGGTCTCTTTATGGTGTCCCATATGTAACGTAGGCTTTGTTCTTTATTATTTTTTATTTATTTTTGTCTGTGTTTTTCAAAATTTTCATGTACTGAAATTTCTTCTTCTGCTTGATCTAGTCTATTGTTGAAGTTCTCACATTTGCTTTCCAATTTATTCAATAAATTATTCAATTTCAGTTTTTCTGTTCAGTTCTTTTACATACATATCTCTTTGGTGAATTTCTCATTAACATCTGGAATTGTTTTTCTGATTTCTTTGCATTATTTGTGTTCTCTTGTATCTCACTAAGCTTCTTTAATGTCATTGTTTTGATGTTTTTCTGGCGTTTCGTAAGTTTATTTTTATTAACATCAGCTGTTGAAGAATTATTGTGTTTGGGGGGAGGTGCCGTAATTCCCTGCCTTTTCATGTTTTTTGTGCCCTTACTTTGATATGTGTACCTCTGGTGTAACAGACGCTTCTTCCAAATGTTCGTATTTGCTTTCATATATTATGATTTTTTTCCCTGAAGATCTCTCTATGGCGGTGTTTGGTTACGTGAGTTTGGCTTTGAATCTGGGTACTTGCAGTACTGTAGTCGCCATATAATTTATTTTGCTGTAAACAGTATTAGTGCTATCTGTGATTTCCTCACTGGCCTGGAGTATGGTTGCTAGTAAAGGCCATAGTGAAGTTTTATCAGGGATGGGGATACCATAAGGGCTGGTTCTTGGGCCCCAGTGGTGGAAGCAGTGGGTGAAGCATGCCTGTCCTTGGGCCCCAGAGCAGCATATGCTGACACCAGTATTAGTGGATCCAGAAAGGCCAAATCTCAGGCCTTCGGGCAGCCTGCTCAGGTTTTGGCTGTAGCAGTGGAGGGCTGGGGTTTGGGTGGATCCTTAGACCCTGGGAAACAATGGCAGTGGTGGGACAATCCTCTGGCTCCCAAGCAGTTTATGCTATTGGTGGTGGTATCTGCAATGGGCTGGGCAGGCCAGTTCCCAGGCCTCGGGTGGTGTGTGCCTCAGGTAGGAGGAAGTTCTTCAGATGTTAGCAAATACTGATTCCTCAAACAAATATACTTGATTTGAGGTGGGTGCCAGCTGTGGGAGTAGTAACAGTTTAAGTGGACTCATCCTCTGGCCCCTGAGAAGAGTACTCAGGGACCAACCAGTGGTGGATGGAGCAATGCAGTCTCTAGGATGCCAAATAGTAAGCTTGGGTGCAGGAGAGATAAAATCAGAATGAGTAGGCCTGTCTTAGCATCCCCTCCAACCAAAGCTGTGCATGTGGGCACTGGCTGTGGTGGGCAGGGGTAGGGTGATCCCAGCCACCCCAGCAGAGTGCTCAGTGGAGATGGCAGTGACTGTGCTATGGCCTTGCTAGTGGGGAGGGCAGGGTTGCTTTCAGTTGTAGCAGCTGTAGGCTGGGGACTGGGTACCACGCACTTTGGCTCTGGGTGGTAGATGTAGGTGTGGGAGCCTGTCCTCAGGATGCTTTTAAATGCTCAGCAGCCTCTCTGCTGGGAGTATAGGATCATTGCTAATAGTTCATGCTTCAGCCTTGGTGACAGCAGCCAGCAGTGGTGGTGGCTGTAGGTGGGGGATGTTAATGGGACCCCAGGGATATGGAGATGCAGGTGCTGTTTGGCCCCAGGGCAAGATGCTATCTGAGGCAGGCCAGGCTTCCAAAATGGTGCTGTGCTGTAGCTACATAGGACTTTGGACATGTGTGGGACCCACTGTGAGCTCCCTCCATGGGCAATGCTATCTCACAGTGTCCAGGAAGCTTCCTATGTTAGTCTCAGGGCCTGTGGAGGTCAAGTGGCTCTGCAGTAGCTAAGACTGGAGAATCCCTGGTGAGAACATGGGTAACTGGGGGTCTCTCATTTATCTGTTTTCGACATTGGGAAGCCTCCCTAAGCTCCAAGCCAGCTCCAGATGAGCAGGCTGCCTTGCTTCCCTCTCCTTCTTGGCCTTACGTGTTTCCTGTCATTTCTAGGTTGAATTCCAGTGTTCTGTCTTAGATAATCTATTCAAAGTGTGATTACCTATTTGCTAATTTGGTTTTACTTTGTGGAGGAAGCAAGTACCACATGCCTCTGCTCAGGCATCTTGAAGCCCCTTTCTGAATGGACATTCTTGAGGCTCATGGAAATACTAAAATTTGCTGATACAAATTGCAGTGGTATGTGTTGAAAGTGTTGCATAAATAAATAAGTGTGGAAAGAATGAATTTTAAATTGGTAGACTTATGTATTCATGTGCACAGAATGGTTTGCATATTATTTAAGCCTTCTGTCCTACCCCTTTATTGCTCTCTCTCTCTCTCTCTCTGTCTCTGTCTCAGACTTCTTCCATAGGTGTAGTGGTACTATATATTGGAATCACTTAAGCAGGAAAGAATTGATAGAGCCTTAGCAGCCTTCCATCATTGAGACACCAACTATTTCTCTTTGTTTACCAGCCTCTTAATTGCTGTGGTTTCCTAACAGAAGCCTACCATGTTGGAATAGTGCCCTATTCCTGAATATCTATCATTGTTGTTCCTAATTTTTTTTTACCAGCAAATAACACACTCAATATTATATCTATAGGGGCAGGAACAGCAGGTAACTATTTTTAAAACTTTTGAAAAACAAAATGCAAACATTGAATTTCATGGGATTCAGAAGGAAAAAAGACAACTTTTTCATATGGGGTATAGTGATTACTTTTAATAACTGTTAACTGTTACATATTGGGAGAAAATTCTTCAAATGTAAACAAATGCTGATTCCTCAATCAAATATGTGCATCCTTGAGCTTGCAAGACACAGATGACTCTGCCTTCAATTACTGGAGGATAAACTTGTCTTGTTTTAGCTCCATATTTGCTAAAGAAAACATAAAATTCCCTTGGTAAACATGAGTAAGTAATATAGAATTGCATCTTACTTGCTTTATTTATTTATTTTTTATTTTACAAGTCATTATTTGAAGTTGAATGGAGGCAGTTAAGGCAAATCCTGAACTGCAGTTATATTTGTACTTAAACCAGATGAGTCTTCCTCTGGAACATTAAAGCATTGTTTTCAGTGGTACCCACAGGTCCACTTTAAAGCTCTCTTACGAGTCCCATCATTTCAGCCTGACCGTTTGCTTGAAGTGATAGAGAGGGGTACAACTGAGATAAGAACCCTGTCCACAAATTCATTATTCTTAACTGTGTTTACAAATGGCTGTGTCTGACAGTCCACTTTGTAAATGACTGCTGCAGAGCTGATTGTTCCTGTGGCTGTGAGAAGTGAAATGAGGGGTCCTTGACTATATCTAATTTGTGAAGGTATTGAATTATTTCTCTGTAAAAGTTTCCCCATTCAATATGAACTCTTTACCAAGGACACTTAATCACATCTCATGGAGAAACAGGGACCTCCTGTAGGTTACACTTAATTGCCTGGCATGGATCATGCCTCATTTATCCTGTTTTCAACATCACTGCAAACTCCTGGTTGCTAAACATAATGTTATCCAATGCTCATGGGCAAGGATTTCCCAGATCAATTCTGGAAGATGGGCTGGCTAAGAAAACAAGGTACTCATTTTCTTAAATTCCAAGGCACTTTTCATAAGAAAGAAAATTAAGAAAATATGATTAGATAATCAAGTTCACCATAGTTTATCTTATTAGTTACTCTCTCCTTCCTTGGCTTCAGATGTGAAACAATGACAGATGATGAATAGTAAGCCAGAGGATTTGATTAGTAGGTAGATATGGATTATGAATACCTAGAGGTGGGTTATAAACATCTGATGATTATAACAGAAAATGATCTACTAGCCTTCATCAGATCTCCTTCAGGCATCACCTTTCAATTTTACATTTCATAAATAGTAGTTGAGAGTGCAGGAGAAGATGCTAATCAAAAGTCTATAATACTATAAACCTGGTGTTACCAATTACAAATAGACTTAGCCATAGATAAAAGTCTCCAAAGAGATTGTGGCAAATATGATTGAAGCGTGTTATACCAAACAGGGCTATAGGTGTGTATATAATGAAGTGCCTACTGTAAGTCACACTGTTTCTGGATAATAACAAACTGATGGTTTGATGGCTTACATCTTCTTATACATTTTGTGTCTGTGCTCAGATCCAGTGCTGTGAGCCAGTGGTAAGAAGATGTGTATGTTCAAGCTATTGCACTTACGCTGGCCCCATGTCAAAATGCCACACTTCTGATATTTTTCCCATTGCAGTAAATGATTGATATTACAAGGTGGTCTGGATCACAGAGAAGACACTGAATAATCGTCTTCAACATACAAACTAAATGACATTTCAGAAAATCAGACATTAAAATTGGAAACTTGTAAATTCAACTGACTCAGGACAAAGACTGCAGCAGAAACATCTAAGCTGATAATTTGTCATCTGTCTTTGTTTATTGCGGCAGTTGTGCCACTGAATACCCTCCTTTCTAACTTTCTGCTTTGATCTAGTGAGAAGAAACTATATTTGAATTGTACCTAAAGTAGAGACTATTAGGTTCTAAATTATATTCTGAGGGGTTGTATTAGTCCATTCCCATGCTGCTATAAAGAACTGCCCAAGACTGGGTAATTTAAAAAGGAAAGAGGTTTAAGTGACCCAATGTTCCACAGGGCTGGGGAGTCCTCAGGAAACTTACAGTCGTGGCAGAAGGGGAAGCAAACAAGTCCTTCGTCACATGGTGACAAGAAGAAGTGCCACACAAAGGGGAAAAAGTCCCATATAAAACTATCAGATCTTGAGAGAACTCACTCACTATTATGAGAACAGCATGGGGGTAACCACTCCCATGATTTAATTACCTCCCACTGGGTCCCTTCCACCACGTGTAGGGATTATGGGAACTACAATTCAAGATGAGATTTGGATGGGTACACAGCCAAACCATGTAATTCCACCCCTGGCCCCTCCCAGATCTCATGTCCTCACATTTCAAAGTACAATCATGCCTTTCCAACAGTCCCCCAAAGTCTTAATTCATTCCAGCATTAACCCAAAAGTCCAAGTCCAAAGTCTCATCTGAGACAGGGCAGGTCCCTTCCACCTATGAGCTTGTAAAATCAAAAGCAAGTAGTTATTTCCTAGATACAATGGGGGTACAGGCATTAAGTAAACACACCCATTTCAAATGGGAGAAATTGGCCAAAATGAAGGGGCTCTAGGCCACATGCAAGTTCAGGATCCAATAGGGCAGTCATTAAGACTTAAAGTTTCAAAATAATCTCCTTTGACTTCATGACTCACATTCAGGTCATGCTGATGCAAGAGGTGGACTCCCATAGCCTTGGGCAGCTCTGACCCTGTGGCTTTGCCCTCCCAGCTGCTTTCACGGGCTGTCATTGAGTGTCTGTGACTTTTGCAGGTGCACAGTGCAAGCTGTTGGTGAGTCTACCATTCCGGGGTCTGGAGGACAGTGGCACTCTTCTCACAGCTCCACTAGGCAGTGCCCTAGTGGAGACTCTGTGTCGGGGATCACACTCCACATTCCCCTTCTGCACTGCCCTAGAAGAGGTTCTCCAGGAGTTCTCTGCCTCTGCAGCAAACTTTTGCCTAGACATCCTTTGAAATCTAAGTGGAGGTTCACAAACCCCATTTGTTAACTTCTGTGCACCCACAGGCTCAACACCATGTGTAAGCCACCAAGGCTCAGGGCTTGCACCCTCTGAAGCAATAGCTTGAGCTCTACACTGGCCCCTTTGAGCCATGGCTGGGATGCAATGCACCAAGTCCCAAGGTTACACAAAGCAGCAAGCCCTGGGTTTGTCCCAGGAAACCGTTTTTTCCTCCTAGGCCTCTGGACCTGAGAAGGGCTGCTGCAAAGGTCTCTGACATGCTCTGGAGATATTTTTCCCATTGTCTTGGTGATTAACATTAGGCTCCTTATCACTAATGTAAATTTCTGCAGCTGGCTTGAATTTCTCCTCAGAAAATGGGTTTTTATTTTCTATTGCATTGTCAGGCTGCAAACTTTCCAAACTTTAATGCTCTGTTTCCTCTTGAATGCTTTGCCACTCAGATATTTCTTCCACCAGATATCCTAAATCATCTCTCTCAACCTCAAAGTTCCATAGATCTCTAGGGAAGGGACAAAAAGTTGCCAGTCCCTTTGGTAAGCATAGCAAGAATCACCTTTATTCCAGTTTCCAACAAGTTCCTCGTCTCCATCTGAGACCACCTCAGTCTGGAATTCATTGTTCATGTGACTATCAGCGTTTTGGTCAAAGGCATTCAAGAAGTCTCTAGGAAGCTCCAAACTTTCCCACATCTTTCTGTCTTCTTCTGAGGACTCCAAACTATTCCCACCTCTGCCTGTTACCTAGTTCCAAAGTTGTTTCCACATTTCCGGGTATCTTTATTACATCAGTGCCCCACTACCCGGTACCAGTTTACCATATTAGTCCATTCTCACACTGCCCAAGGCTGGGTGATTTATAAAAGAAAGAGGTTTAACCTACTCAGAGTTCCACAGGGCTGGGAAAACCTCAGGAAACTTACAATCATGGTGGAAGGGGAAGCAAACATGTCCTTCTTCACATGGTGGCAGAGGGAGAAGCACTGAGCAAAGGGGCAAAAACCCCTCATAAAACCATTAGATCTCATGACAACTCACTTACTATGACAAGAACAGCATGACCCTCCATGATTCAATTACCTCTCACTGGGTCCCTCCCACAATGTGTGGGGATTATGAGAACTATAATTTAGGATGATATTTGGGTGGGAACACAACAAAACCATATCAGGGATTCACCTGTGAGTAAAGTTCACAGTGGAGCTTGGGGGATCAATGCATGCCACTCAAGCACTTTTTTCTTTTAGACTCTACTTTTTCTAGTCATCATTATTGCAGCCCAAATTTGTTACTGTATTTTAGGGCCTTGTAAATCTTGCTTAGCATTTATTAGTCAAGGTAGGTAGATTACATTGTGAAAGCAAACTATCCTGAGATTTTAATGTGTGAATATAGCACAAGTATACTTCTTGCTTATGTGATGTCCACTGATTTTCAAGACCACCCCTGGCCCACAAAGTAACTGTCCTCTGTAGAGCAACTTGTTATTCTGGGTCAGTAGGGTGCTGTAACTATTACCTGGACTATTGGAACCATGTGGGCTCCTATTCAATCACATGAGGGAAGAAAAACTGGAGAAATGTGTGTGGGCTTTTCATGGCTAAGCTTGACATTGTACTCATCTCCATCCATTGGCCAGAACTAGTCAAAAATCTCCAGCACAGCAAAAGGGGCAAGGGTGTTTAGTCTCCTTAAGCTTCTGCAGTCAGATTTGGGTGAGTACAAGGAGTGACTGTAATGACATTTATAATCTCAAAGTAACATTGTAACTCAAGCTAGAAAAATATCTAGCTTTCAGCTTTTAATTCTGTTTCCTCTTATTATAATCCCTTGATGCTACATTGCCACAAAAGAAGAAAGAAAAAGAACTGCATTTCCTTTTGTTTGTGATAAACAGGAGGGCACAGTGGCTGGTGTTTCCAGGTCATGATTTATTTGTTCAGCCAGAGCCACTGCAATGCTGCATTCTTCTAGGACACTCGGCAACACAGCAGGCCTTTTAAAGAATCCCAACTGGCTCCCACGCTGAATAGAAAAGAAGGGAGAAGTATCATCCCAGCTAGCTTTGACTGAAATGAAAATCTGCTCAAACCAAAAATAGAACTCTCACAGGGATTGTCTTTTAAAAAGAACGGCAGGGCTCAGTAGTTCTATGTGACATATGTTGAATCATTTAAAAATTTTTTTCCCTCCACATAGTTTAGTCAGAAACTAAATGGCTTTGAGATAGGAAAAAATAATGAACTTTAACTCAAAAAGACATTTCAGAAATTTCAGACCAGGGCAGCCAAGGTATTTGTCAGCCCAAGCTATTTTCCTTTATCCCCTCTTGCTCTTGGAATATAAGTTTCTAAAACTCTATTGAATGACAATCCTATAATATCTTACTCTATTATTGTCCCCCATCTCTCCTGACGCATGCAGTTATCCTCTCTGGAAATGCATATCTAACATTTTCTATCTGTTCTTCCTATCTATAGGACATTCAAGGTCTTCTTTCAAAGCTCTCAGCTCCCCAAGGCTTTCTGTGCATGTGCTTTATGTTGTGCAATTATCACTTTATAAAATACCGTCCTTTTCTCCAGGAGCTCCTCTATGTGGTTGAGAACTTAATCACACGCTGGTTTGTGCAACAAATGTTGGAGTTATGTCAGTCATGTCCTCCCAGAGAGGTTGAATAGCCCTTGATATACCTTTCCTCTATTGAACTCAATAACACCAAGTTGATGTTGCAGACTGGGATCTCAGTAGCTATTTGTTGGTTGATTGTACCCCACTTATTCAAACTGGGGTAATGTGACTTTTCTGAGACATGGAGTATATATCAATATGCTCTTTGATCATCCCTGATGATGTGGTCTCATCTATCCACTTCCAAATGACTGCTAAGGCTGAGTCCCTTTTGGAGCCAAGGAGTAAGCCATACATTGTGCTGTTTCTGCCCCTGATGGTGTTGAGAACCCATTGTATTGCTTTCTCTGGAACACTGGAGAGATCTGTAGATAGGATTATCATTCCTAATTCTTTACTCATTCCTAAAATATGGTTATATGTTTTTGTGCTCTTTTACCATATGATTTTCCCTCACAGTAGAGCCGGGAAAATATGTACATACCCTCATCCTGTCCATTGTGAGCTCATGTAACTTCCTTTGGCCAATGGAGCATTAGCACATGGCAGGGACCTTATGCTTGAAGTTTGTTTGGCCTCTTTTGCTCTATTATCTTAAGAAGGATCTACCTTTGGTGTTTATTTGGCCTCAAAATGATCAAAACACATGGAGCAGACTTGACTGTGATCAGCAGCTAAGAATCCATCGTAGCCCACCTGACCCAGGTAAGCCCAGTCAATATTAGCAAAGCCATGAGTAATTTTTAGAATAGAATAAGAGGAATAAGGATTTGAGAAAAAACAATGAGTTTTGGGGATAAGGAAATTGTTACATAAAATTATCACAGTAAAAATCTTACAAAAAAATAGATTCAGTGGTGCGACATACAGGCTAGGTAGGCCTCAAAGACAAACTGATCATAAAAGAGTAGTTGCTGGTTTGGGGGAAGAAGTAGGGAAAACACTGAAGAAACTGGTGTGTTCTTACTGAAAAGACATTGGACAATAAAAGAACACAGCTTCAGGCAGATGACCAGGTGGGGTGGCTGCCCTTTGGGGACTGACACTTCTGGTGACAATCTTCCCTATTTGCAGAAATTCTCTTTTGTGCCACACTGGCAAATTGTGCTGCCTTTCAAACCTCAAGATTCTAATATGATATAAAGATAAGTAGCACAGTGTAGGGGTTAAGAGAATAAGCTCCAGAGCCCAGCTGTCTGGGTTTTAATCTTGGCTTTGCCACTTTACTGACTTCCTGACCTTGGCACTTGTCATGTCTTAGTTTTCTTATCCAGAAAATGGGGCTTGTAATAGAATATAACTCATAAAATCATTGTGAGGATTAAATGTTTTAATATGCATAAGTACTTAGAATGGGGACAGGAACTTAGTAAGTTCTCAGTAAGTCGCAGCTATTATTACTATCATCATTGTTTAACCAAAATTTAGGGCACAGAAGCCCCTAGTACTCTGCTGGGTATCCTGTAAGAAATTCAGATGAATGTAAACATGGCCTCTGACCTAAAGAAACGTACAATCTAAAATTTGTTGATTTTGTATTCTATGACCTTACGGAATTTTTAAATTAGTTCTGATAGGGGTATGTGTGTGTGTGTGTGTGTGTGTGTGTGTGTGTGTGTGTGTGTGTGTGTGATTTGTAGGGATTTCTACACATAGGATAATGTCTTCTATAAACAGAGATAGCTTTACTTCTTTTTAAATTTAGATATCTTTTTTGCCAAATTGCTCTGGCTAGGATTTTTAGTATTTTGTTGAGTAGAAGTGATCAGCATGGGCATTCTTGTCTTGCTCCTGATCTTTGAATTTTTCACCATTGAATATGATGTGAATTGTGGGCTTTTCATTTTTGGTTATTATTATATTAAGGCATTTTTCTTCTATTTCTAGTTTGTTGAGAGTTTTAACCATGAAATTGTGTTATATTTCACTAAATGCTTTCTTACATTTATTGAGATGATCCTATGTTTTTAATCCTTTATTCTGTAATGTGGTGTACCTCATTAATTGATTTTCATCTGTTGAAACATCTTTGCCTTCCAAGAATCAGTCTCATTTGGCTGTGGTGTATGATCTTTCTAATGTGCTGTTGGATTTAGTTTGCTAATATTTTGTTGAGAATTTTTGCATCCATATTCAACAGAGTTATGGCCTTTAGTTTTATTTTACTATGGCATTTTTTTTTTGGCTTTGGTAAAAGGAGACTGGTGGCCTCATAAAATGAGTTTGAAAGTATTCCTTCTTTTTCAATTGCTTGAAGAATTTGAGAATAATTGGCATTAATTCATCTTTAAGTGTTTGGTAGAATTCAACAGTGAAGTCATCTGGTCCTGGGTTTTTCTTTCACTGGTGTAAATAACTTTTGATATGAAAATATACAAAAATGCTGTAGAAAGAGCACAATGAACACCCAGATTTATCTATTGCTAGCATTCTGATCTATTTGTTTATAAACATGTACACATAAATGTAACTTTTGTAAACCATTAGGAAATGGGTTGCATACATCATGGCTCTTTACTTTTAGATTCTTAAGTGTATATTTCCTAAGGAAAAGAATATTTTCTTACATAACCAGAATCACTTGTGGATTTCAGGACATTTAGAAAGTGACTTTCCTTCCAGTATGTGATACAGTCTAGGATTACAGATTTCATTTAATTGCCATGTCTCTTTACTTTTCTTTAATCTGGAACTTTTCCTCAGCCTTTGTTTTCAGTTCCAACATTGACATTTTTAAATACAACCCTCACCTTATAATGAAATATGCCTCATTTGAGGATTCCTTAGAATTCCTCAGGACTACATTAAAATTGTACATTCTCATCTAGAATATTGCATGGGGATTACAATGCCCTTGTCAAGATATCATATTCAGAAGCATACAATATCTATCTGCCCCTCATTAGTGATATAGATTTTGATGTTACAGTCAGTGTTGTCCAAGTTATTCCCCACCAAATGTTGATTCAATTTCTGCATGGTAGAGTTAGGATGTTTCCTTTTCAATTGATGAAACAGTCTGTCAAAGACACTTAAGATCTCCCAACTATCTATCTTCTCATCAAAATTTCTTCATTAATTTAGCATCCTTTGATGATCCTTGCCTGATTCAATCTTTGCTATAATGGTTGAAAAATAAAGATTTTTCCAACTCCAGCTCATCAGCCGTATCTACTAGTCAGTAATCAGCATTTTATTTAAGCAAGAGCCCTCCTTCTCTCTTGTATATTTATTGACTTGTCTAGCTGTTTTTGGTACAGATTCATGAATTACCATCCTTAAATACTTTGATGTGCGTATTGTCCTCTATGCAGCTGGCAAGAGCTCCTTCAACCTAGCTCCCATGTCCTTGGTCCTTTTGGCATAACTATATATGTGTGCGCACACACACACACACACACATGCTTGTTTTATTCTTTTGAGTTTTATTTTTATTTTTTAAACTTTCTGGTATAACAAAGAACTCTGGACAGACTGTTTTCTTTGGCCTTGTAACAGAAACTCACAAGCTCATGAAGTGATCAACTTCAGAACTACTGCCTTCATTAATTCTTTGTTATAAGCAACTAAGCTATGACCTCAACCCTTACTGAAATTTGCTTATCAGTCACACAGCTTATCTAAAAGTCCTTTCCCTTAGAAATGGCTTTGGTTGTTTCAGAATTTCAGTCCCGAAGCCTGACCATATTCTTATTCAGTGCTCATTCTACATCTGGGCTCAGGTGTTTCCTGCAATTTGAGATCGATAGATGGTTAAGCTAATATGTTACCAGGCAAAAAAGATTATGTATGAGTCACAAATTTACACAAGAATATATTTTCACCATGGTGCTCTGTGGGATAAAGAAAAGCTGGGGTTAGAAATGGAAGATGTTCTGAGGCAGGAAAATCACTTGAACAGGGGAAGCGGAGGTTGCAGTGAGCCGAGATCGCGCCACTGCACTCCAGCCTGGGCGACAGAGCGAGACTCCGTCTCAAAAAAAAAAGAAAAGAAATGGAGGATGTTATGGAGAGCTCACACTTCTCGTGGAAACCTTCTTACTGTCTCTAAGATCTTTGCCCAAGATGCCCCCTTTAGAGAGGTGAGTTGGAACAATGTCTCTTTCAGTTCATCAGCTCATCCCCGGAGGAGAAAACAGAGGACAATTAAAGACTTGACAAGTCACCAAAACATTCTTTCTTTGAAATACCCTAAGATACAGTTATCTAAGATTAATATCAAAACCCATATGTGGTGGGCACTGTTGTTGTCTTACCCAGATCTCTTGTACCAAGACAGTACCCCCATACTTAGCTGCTATGAATGTTGGCAGCTAAAAGGTCACAGCTGCTCCCTTCTGTAGAGAATTCTTCTAAGCTAAAGGGAGCTCCATGCCCAGGAGGCTAAGCTCATTTCCCACTTGGCCTCAAGGCAACATGAAGCCAGAGGTACAGATGCTGATCCCTTTACCTCAAATTGGGCCCAACTCTGGTGCAATCGTGTTCCATGGATCCCCAGGGAATCAGGGTTAGGCTAGACTTCAGAGAAGCCCAGTCTTGCTTAGCTAGTTCCCTTCTCCCATCTGCTTCTTTCCCTCCCTTAGAGATCTCCCAATTGCACTCTCAATAAATTATATGTCATAGGACTGAAATTCCCATCTGAGGCCCTGTGTCTAGGGAACCCAATCTACATATGTCAATCTGGGAAACATTTAAAGTTATAAATAATCTCATATGTAAGTGATTTTTAAAATAAGCAGTAATGCATATCTTTGACATGAATCATTTGAAAAAAGGAAAAATAATATTTTAAACCAGCCTGTAATATCCTAGTACTAATATTCTTTTAAAAGCATCACCATCTCCCAGTTGTATTAGTTGGAAGTCCCAAAGCCATCTCTGACTTTTTTCCCTCTGACCTGCTTTCAACCAGATGCAACCTTTGACTGCAGAATTGCTCACTTCTGCAGCCCACTTAACACTGCCAGTCAAGAGCATCATTACCTCTCCCTAACATGTCCTCCTTGCTGTTATTTCTCCTCCTTTCTTCCCCTCCTCTATTCCCTACCACATCTGTCATGCAGGTCATGCTCTGCATCTGGCAAAACCCACACTGGTATCAGCTGGTCTCTCTAGCTTCCTTCTGGTCCTCTGGCCTCCTTGTACCATTTTTTCTCTCCATATTCAGAATAATCTCTGACAGTGTTCTGCATATTCTTATCTTTTGTGTCTTTGAACTTGCTTCCCCCACCCCACCCACTTAAAATGTTTCCTCTCCACCTTCCATGCTTCTTGAAATCCTATGAAAATTCAGTTCAAATGCTTGTGTCTCCATGAAGCCTTCCAAGATTCCCTGAATAAAAACCAGTTTCTCTTTCTCCCATATTTCCTCTGGCTTTTATTTGTTTCTCTACAAGGCTCTTCCCATATTCTACTTGTCATTTTAGCACCAGAAACATCTCATTTCTGCACTCTGCCATAAGTGCTTGAGGAAAATGATTGCATCTTATGCCTTTCCAGTTCCATCTCTTCAGTTCAGCCTCCTTCTGACCTTTTAAGCTTGGTCAGCTTACCTATATCCTGCGTGGTTCATTAAAAATAAGAGCAGAAAACAATGTCTGTCCCAGATAATGCCTCAAATCATTCCTTATTGACATGTCACACCCTGCTTCTTGCTTTTCAGTCTTTATGCTCACCGTTGCCTTTTCTGCTTCTTGCCCATTTAAATTTAGTGACCATTACTACTCATCCCTTTGAACTTTTATATTTGGTTTATAGTTTAGCTCTGGGCTCAAACCATTTGGTGTCCCCTGCAGCCTTGGGTGAGAGTTGCTTTCCCAAAGCACATACTTATCAAGGATGCAATGCATATGTGTATTCTAGAGCCCATGGGAACACTCAGCCCTGTTTGCTTTCAACGAGCACTCGGTCTATCAATATAATTTCATTTCCAGCATCCTTTGAGGAAATCAGAAAGGTGACAGCTTATCTACTGTTAGCTCCCCTGCAGCTCTCCACTCAAGGTAAGGCAACCACTCCAAGGCTTTCCCTTGAGTTTTTTGGTCAGTTGCCTGGCCAGGAGAAACAGGCTCCAGCCCCTCAGGCCATTCTACTCTCCCTCTCCCCCTTTCCTGTAGTTGCCATTAATCTTCCTACTGTGCACATGAGAAGTCATTTCCATCCTATTAAGCACCAGCTATTGAGAACTCTGTGGTTGCAGATGACAGAATATGTTCGTGTGGTGTCAACAAAATGGGAAACTTATTTGTTCTTATAATTTAAACTTCCAGGGTATGTCTGACCTTAAGTGCTGTAAGACTCAGCTGTAGTAACAGCATTTTCATGAATCTGTGTCTTTTCATCCCTTGACAGTAAGTAATTTTTCTCCGTATAAGATTTAATCTCAGAAAGGCTGTTCCATGCAGTAGTGATCTGGCCTCCAACAGATCGGGATTTGTACTGTATTAATTCGGTCACTTGGGAAGAAACAGAGTTCCATCTTCACAAATTTGAGCCTGAATCACTGGACTCTTTGGGGTCCTGGGTCCAAATTCTTGAACCGAGCACCTGGGCTGGGGAAGTAGAATACTCTGATTGCACTCGTCTGAGTCCTAGTTCATCTCTGGAATTCAGAGGTGAGGTTGATTTCACTCAAACCATATAGACTGACATTGGGGAAGAGACTGTTCTTCAAAAGAAAAGTAAATATAAGCTTCAGAAGAAGGGGAGATGGATACTGGGTGTCTCAAGTGATATACATCTACTATATTCCTTTTCATCTGTACTTTCCCATGAGATAAGCAGCTACGAGAGGCCTAAAGATCAAAGAATTTCTTATAGGTAAAGTCATTGGACTGGGCCGTGGTTCAATGAGACTTTCTGATAAATTGAAAGGTTAAGCCAATTGATATTTACAACTTCTTTTATATACAAATTACATATTTCCCAATGGGTCAGAATATTTTCTTTACTTTTTTCAAATGTTAATTTGCTTTTCATCTCTGTTTGTTTTTTTTTTTTTTTTGTTCTCTACTCCCTCCTCTAATCATTTAACCATGCCGTCTGAATTTTCTTTCCTCAAGGATTTTTACAAGACTGAAAGAAGTTTCTTGAAATGTAGAGCCTTTACTCTTCTTTGTAAAATCCTAAGGGAACATTTCTAAGTGTACTGGAGAGGGTGGAGAGAGATAAACAAGTCTAAGGGAGAAGCTAGAGAGTAGACATTTCCGCAGCCTGGTAAGCTGCTGAAGGGCTTGGAGCATATTCAGACTTCTTGATCAAGGAAATAGTAGAAAACTGTTTGAGGAGTACCTATGTTGTATCAGACATACTACTAAGTCTTTTATGTATATAATTCGATTATTCAATTCATCAGAACGATTCTTCAGGAAAAACGGTCTCAATGCCATTTTACAGACAAGGAACTAACTGTAGACTTAGGCAGTTTAAGGCACACATATTAGACCAAGTAGGATTTGACTCTAGGCATGTTGGGATCTTGAGCCCATAGCCTTTCTGTTGTTACACTATGGGTTAGTCCAAGAAAAGGTCGTTTACCCATGCTTTTCTGTGTTTCCAGTGAAAAGGGAACTGGAAGTCACAAAGAACCAACGAGTTGGTCTACAAATAGGTTTTACAACCAATTAGAGGGAGGTTGTCCCCCAGTGTGTGGACCCTGGCTCACCAAACTTCAAGCTGTTATCTTTTGCCAGTGTTTGGTATGTTTGCATCCTGGTTCATACCTTTAGTTTTGTTTCCTCCCTACAAGCTCAGGATTCATGGAAGTTCTCATGGAGAGTGATGGGGGCCATGGTCTGGAGACCAAAAATATCAGTGAGAGACTTTCAGAGGTTCCAGTTTTCTTTAATTGCACTTACACAGGCCTTTGCTTTTTGATAGAAAAATGTCTATTAAATTTTCTCTTTCCAGTTTAATTTCTTCCTTTTTTTTTTTTTTTTTTTTGAGATGGAGTCTTGCTCTGTCACCCAGGCTTAAGTGCAGCGGCATGATTTCAGCTCACTGCAACCTCTGCCTCCAGGGTTCAAGGAATGCTGCCTCAGCCTCCTGAGTACCTGGGATTACAGGCACCCGCCACACCACCACACCCGGTTAATTTCTGTATTTTTAGTAGAGACAATGTTTTACCATGTTGGCCAGGCTGTCTCGAATTCCTGACCTCGTGATCCGCCCGCCTCGTCCTCCTAAAGTGCTGGGATTACTGGCGTGAGCCACTGCACCAGGCCTACCTAATTGCTTTTAAAACTGCTTTCTATTTGGTCTGAATTGACTCCTAAGTGGTTCTTTGTAAGTGAAAGTGTCTTATAAGTTTCAAAACACTATGAAAATGTTAGTTGTAGCTGTGTCAGTAATTGATATTTAAAGACAGAAAAAAATTCATTTTGACTCTCTCGCTTCTTAAATTTGAGAAACTCTGAACTCTGACATCTAATTATTCTCATAATTATAGCTAGAGAGAGGGAGAATTAAAACTAAAATTCAAGCAATTACATGTACAAGGGCAAAAGTTGTTATTATGTTAAAACGCACAGTCCATTGTAATTTTTTACTTAAGATGGTTGTAAAAGAAAGCATCGGAGGTGCAGGAAGTGGGAGCAAGACCTATACATTAAAATGTTGACCTCAAAGACCCATGAATGCATTTTTAATTTTTTCTGCCCCAAATAGATATCTTAGATAAAAGTATTATGTGTGAGACATGAGGTAATCCTGTAGCTTTATAGAAAGACAAAAATTTCTCTCTAATAAATATTTCTAGATTTTTGAGTATTCATTTATTATACACCTATATCTTAGGTACGTTTATTATAAGCCTAAAAATATCTTTTCATTCCACAAATGCCAACGAGACTAGAATTTCTCATTAGAACCAGCCAAACTGAGGATAGAATTAAAACAAGTGGAATCTTAGTAGCAATTGGTAATTTTTAAAAAAGAATACACACATTCTTCATGGAAAGTAAACTACCTCTCCCAGTCCTGCTGTGGATAACGTTCTGTTTACTGATTTGCTTGTTTCTTTACCCACAGGTTATTGCATCTATGTTTTAATTTTTTAACTTTTTCTTTTGAAACTATTGCAAGTTCACAGGAAGCTGCAAAGAAATCAAAGGGAAGCCCTGTGAAACCTTTACCCATCATCCTCTAATGTAAACATCTTGCATAACTACAGTACTATTGTCAAAATCAGGAAATCAATATTGGCACAATACACAAAGCTTATTTGGATTTCACCAGTTGTACATGCAATAGTGTGTGTATGTGTGTGTGTATCTCTATGCAATTTTATGCCAAGCATAGCTATGTAACCCCCACCATCATCAAAATAACAGCAGAACTTTTATCACCATGGGGCTCCCTAATGCTGCCCCTTTACAGCCATGCCCACCTTCTCCTCACAGGGTTTACCCCGTTAACCGCTAATCTGTTCACTATCACTCTAACTACGCCATTTCAGGAATGCTATATAAATGGAATCATGAAGCATATACTTCTTTCATACTGGTAATTTTCATTCAGCATAATTTCCTTGAGGTTTATCCAAGTTGTTGTGTGTATTAATAGTATTCCTTTTTATTCCTAGTGCTGTTCTATGGAACGAATGTACCGCGATTTGTTTAGCCATTTGCTCCTTGAAGGACTTATAAATGTAGAAATTTAGTTAGCATTTTCTATGTATATTTAGTTGAGTGGCTAATGAAAATTAGACATCAGCTGGTTGGTTATGAAACAGGGTCTGATCACCAGGAGTGTTGGTTTTAAACAAAGGGAGAATAAGAATGAGGCAGCCATCTAGTTAACCTCCTGTTAGAAGGTGTGGCCATGGAATTCTTCCTGGATCTTGAAGATGCTGCTAAGAAGAGTGAAATCAGAACCAGGTCCCAGATTTGAGACATCAAATTTAAGCCTCAGTCCCCCAAATTATAGAATGGCAATAGATTACTTCCATACTTTTCCAACATTAATGTGCATATGAATCACTTAACGATCTTGAGAAAATGCAGATTCTAACTCAGAAGGCCTGAAAGGGTCTGAGATTTTGCCATTCTATCAAGCTCCCAGATGATACTGATGCTGCTGTATGACAGCAGCATCATAAAGAACTCTCTTTATGACAAAATAATAGCTGAGATTCCCCTATCACTTAAAATACTTTTCCTGGCTTTCTTTAGACAGGATTAGAGGCTAAGCAATCAAAGTGCTGGGGATAGAAGATTACCTGGCAGGAATTCAGGGACTCAGGATATGCCATTGAGAGAACTGGCAGGCTAGAGTAGCAGCCAGTCCTGCCTCCTTATGGGCTCACCTGGGATTGTCATATGCGAACTGTGGATCACTTCTCCAGGACCAGAGCTTTGGCCCTTGTGAGCACCCATGGCAAACTTGGTGGGACTTGGTGAGTTTCTGCAGTACCCGGTCTTAAATACGGTAAATATCCTAAATGAACCCCTGGGAGCCCACTTAAGAAGGCTTACTAGGAACATGAAGGACAATAAGGAGTGAGTAATGGACTAGGCTGCTCGGTAGGCTCAGTGATGTGGAGGCTCGGGTCAATGATGCTGAGCCATTGACAGCACTGTGTGTGTGTAGCGTTGGCAGTGGAAGAATTTTCCTCTTCTTATTTCATTTTGCTTCCATGTAAGAAAGTGGTTAGATTTATTCTAGGTCCTTCCAACAGAGCTTAAATAATTAGTCCCAATAAGTTGGAAATTTGAGTCAAAAATAAGAATAGTTTTGACAATTATTGCTGACTGTCAACATTCCAGGTTGACTCATGAAGTGATGTCATTCTGGTGTGAGGCACAAAGCAAGAGGGTGCTCTATTGGATCTATACAATGATCAAGTGGGAAGATAGTCAGCCAGTTCTTTCTGTGAGGAGCCAGACAGTAAGTAAGTAAGTCAGGCCATGTGGTCTCTGTTACAATTACTCAGCTCAGCAGTTGTAGCACAAATGCAGCCTCATAGAGAATATGTAAATGAACATGTATGGCTATGTTCCAATAAAACATTATTTATGGACAAGAAAATTTAAATTGTATAACTTTCATGTGTCATGGAATATTGTTCATCTTTTGTTGTTTTGTTAAGCTATTTAAAAATATGAAAACCATCCGTAGCTCACAGACCAGTAAGAAACATCTGGCAGGTCACTGTCGGCTTGTAAGTTCTCAGTTTGCCAGCCCCTGGCCTAGATAAACCTCCAGATATTAAGAGTCTGGAGGAGTGAGGATTCTGCCCTTGCTTGACATCCTCTGAGAAGTGGCTTCCTCCAGCTGAGAAAGAAGGACTCACCTTCCCCAGATAAATCCTGCTGAAATGTGTTTCAGAGAGAGATGGCTGTTTCATGGAATCTCACCAGGCAGAAGATCCAATGGTGTTCGCTGCTTGCTGTGAGAACTAGGATCTGGGCTGCCCAAGGTTTGCCTTTTTCAGACTCCAAGCAATAGATTCAGCCCAGGTTCCGTATCCTCTGTCCCAGAGGGTTTTCCCCCTTTCATCCGGCTTCCTCTGTGGAAAAGGCTGATGTGCCTGTGACAACAGCCCTTCAGAATAATCCCTGGCTTTGTTACGACTTTCTGAGGTTGAACTTTGTGGTGCTTTCGATTATTGTGACTGGCTGTTAATGCTTTCCGTGGTTCTTGGATGAGTGTCTTAGAGCCACAACCCTGTGCTTTCTGCTGCAGACATTAACATGCACCCCTATCTGATAATCAATATTAGGGGTTACTACAAACACAATCATTCCCTGGGTGGATAATTAAAGTGAATCTGTTCCCAGCTGAATGCTGTCTTTTGTCTTAACCTTCCCACTGCCTTTATCTCATCAGTGAAGTATCTTAGATCAGACCAAGGGGGCAGAAAATGGTTTGATCTCTGTTCACAGAAGAAGAAATGAAAAAAGCAAGGGGTTGAGAAATTTTTGTAAGGTCACTGAGCAAGTCCCTGACTGAGCTGGAATGAAAATACACAAGCATAAAATTCTGAACCTCATCAGTCCTTCTGCTATATATATACATACTCCTGATTCTCTTCAGAAATACATTTCCATGTCTTAGAATTAAATGACTGCATTTCCAGGTATAGAACTTGTATTTCAAGAACAAGATGGGCTGGGGATTATAAAATACTAACCAGCAAAAAAAGTGGCTGGCTTCACAGATAATTGATAATCGGTTGGTAGTAAATAATGTGCTGTAGGTGAATAAAGCATCAAGAATAGTGCTAATAGAAAAAGACTAAATTTATGTATACTATGCAGGAAAGACAGTATTCAGAATTTAAAAGACTTTCAATTCAATTAGATTCAACCAACTGAGCTGATAAAGAATTGAAGCAGACTTAGCATGTATTAGATTATAATAGCCATTCAAGGCTTAATAACCAAGCTTTATAAGAAAGTTAAAATATCTAATTGCTTAATTAATTCTAACAAAATCAGGAAATAAAAGGAATTACAAAACATAATATTAATATAATATATATTACATGAAATATATTTTTGAAAATGCTTAATTACTGACTTTATGAACTAAATGTTTATGTCTCCCCAAAATTCATATGTTGAGGTCTTAGTTCTCAATAAAATAGTATTAGAGGGTGGGGACTTTGGACGATAATTAGGTCATGAAGGTGAACCTTTCACGAATGGAATTAGTGCCCTTATCAGAAGCCAGGTAGCTAGCTAGCTGTCTTACCTCCAAGTGAGGATTCAACAAGAAGTTAGCAGTCTGCAATCCAGAAGGCCTTCACCAGATCTCAGATGTGAGCCTCCAGAACTCTGAGAAATAAATTCAAATAAAACCCAATTTCTCTTGTTTATACTGGTCGATGACATTTTATTATAGCAGCCCAAATAGACCAACTTATAAGTAACAGAAAAAAGCCCATGAAGTACAATTTATAGAAGAAACACAATAGTAAAAAAAAAAAAAAAAAAAAAAAAAAAAAAATTGAGCTTAAAAAAGATCTCCCAACTAAAATGAAAAATCACTTTATTGGATTAAATTAGCAATGATTTTTAAAAAACACATGATTCATTAAAGCTACTATATAAGTATATACACCTATCAAAATAGCTATAATAAAAAAATAGTGACAGTATCAAATGCTAACTAGAAAGGATAGGGAGAAACTAGATTACTCATAAATTGTTATGAGAAAGTGAAATGGTACAGCCACTCTGGAAAACAGTTTGGCAGTTTCTCATAAAAATAAATCTGTAACAGTCATGTGACCCAGAAATTGCACTGTTGGACATTTATCCCAGAGAAATGAAAATGATGTTGACACAAAAGCAGGAATAAGAAAGTTCATGGTAGTTTTATTCATTACAGTCCCAAACTGAAAACAACTCTGATGTGTTTCAGGAAGTGAATGGTTAAATAAACTGTGGGACATTATTACCATGTATTATTACTCAGCAATACAAAGGAGCAGCCATACTGATGTTCAACAAACTAGATAAATCTTCAAAGAATTATGCTCGGTGAAGAAAGGAAACACTCAAATTTGCATACTGTATGATTCTCTTTATATAACATTCTTGAAATGACAAAGTTATAGAAATGAATAGACTGTCTGAAATTAAGGATGAGATGGGGACAGGAGGAAAGTGGGTGTAGCTATAGAAAGGCAACATAAGGAATCTTTGTGGCGATGGTAATATTCTATATCTCCAGTGAATTAGTGTCAATATCATGCTTTTGATATTATACCCAAATTTCCCAAGATGTTACCAGAGCGATACATAGAGTAAAACGTGTATGGAACTTAGCTGTATTAACTCTAAAAACTATGTGAATCTACAATGATCTCAAAATGATGTTTAATTTTTTTTAAAAAGTTATGATTCCTAGAGTTCGAAAAGATGTAATGAAGTCTGCTTCTTACCTACATATTTGGTGTCCCATTTTCAAATATGGGAAAAGTTTTGAAAATATTTCGACAATATAATAGCCTGAAATATTTCCTATAACTGCATCTTTGTAAAGATTTCTTTGCAAATACGTTCAATGTTACATTATTTACAACCGCAAAAATTTTCAAACACACACAATATTTAACAGTTAAGGAATATTTAGTGTATCAATAGTACATATATGTCATAAACTCAAATGCAGAAATGAAACATGCTTTTGTAAGAGAGATAGTAGGCAAGATAGCAGATAAGATTCTAAGTAAGATAGACAAGCAGGTAAAAGGGGCAGTAGTTCCCTACAGAGGGGTTAAGCATGTGGGCGCTGACTCTTCAATTCATGAGGTTAAGACCTAATAGCACTGACTATGTGCTGACCCTAGGCTGGTTGTTTAATGTCTCTGTGCACCATTTTCCTCTTTGTAAAATAAAGATAATGGGGTTGCCACAGGGATCACATGGTGCTGACAATGGAAAGCACTTCCACTGGCACTCCGTAAATATCAACTACATTTTTTTAATATTTTGGGTCATTTTTTTAAAGTTCCTATATTTAGTATATATTTTAGTTTTATAATATAAAAGTATGAGAAAGAAACAGAGTTATCGTGTAACAAAGACCAGGTAATACAATGTTAATGCTAGTTCATGATGAAGACGACAAACTGGGAAAGACCTTATTTTCACTGCAATGTTTCCCAAATGGTTTATGATATGGGTTGAGTACACTTATGAATTAATCCTTTATTCATCGGGGAATCTATGGTTTTCTGTACATCGAATCTAGGTATCTTTCAAATTTCCCTGTGCTGCCTAGCTGCAGTCTGCTTTCCCTCCCACGCTGTAACTATCTTTACTATTCACATGGGTCCCTGTTGACCTTAGCTGCCTTCGTTCTCTCAACTGCACTGTCCCTCACTTCCCATACAATTCCTGTTTGTCCACAGTTTTCCTTGACCCGATTGTCTAACTTTTCAGCCTCATTTTTTTCATGAAACTTTCCTACCAATAATTCTACCATGCCCTCCCTGGTTTCTCTTTTCAAAATGCCTTCTGCATTCAGCAACCATCTCAGATGATTTAACACTTTATGGTTACCACATAGAATGCTGTTTTATGATGTCGTTTTTCTTCACAATGCCACAAGTGAATACCTCTTATAGCCTTAACTAAAATTTAAGCCTTTGTGGTCAAGGCTGTTTTTATACTTCTTTTGTGTTACACAGAAAAGGTCACTGTTAAATGAAAGACGAGCCAAGGCTAGGCTGCCTGGGCTGGCTTAGGCCTCGGGACTGAAAAGTGAGATGTGCTTCATCATGAGCTTGGTTGTTTGGGGGAAGATCTTATAAATGACAGGAAGTGGCTGTTCTCTTTCCAGAACTATCATGTGGCAGAAAGTAACATGAGGCAAGACATCCTAGGACCTGAATTGTGAGACTTTAAAAATTCTTACAAAGAGCAGCTGGGAAAACAGTGTCTCTGGAGATATTTAATAACATAGTATCCATATCTGAGGAGTTGGAGGGCAGCCCTGTCAGGAATATGGGAATGAAATAAAACACTCCCCTACAAAACAAAGCATTTATAAAACACAGGAGATGCCTTATTTATGTGTGATCTTATATAATCCTAATACATAAACAACAAAAGGAATATTTTGTTCAAATAAGTGCATTTTCTTATTTTAACTCTTTAAAGATAGAATCAATGATATCAGTAAGACTATTCCGATAAAAATTAAAGAGCTAAAGTTGAGATTATAGATGCCTGTTACATCCGAATATCTTGCTTTCTGATATATTTCTGTATGTTGTTTTGAGCTGCTAAATCGTGAAAAGTTTGATGCAATATATTTAACGATTCTTAATTATTACAAAATCATAGGTACTGTAGTTTTGTTTTTAAAGAGCTTGTCTTGCAATCTGAAGACATTTTTCACTTAAACATGATAACTTGAGAAAGAACTAAGATATTTTGGTTTCCTCATCAAACCCCTACACTCTTCAAGAACCACTTACATCGTGTTTTCTGTAGCTCTTTTTTTGTTGTTGTTGAAATGAAAAGTTTAAAAGGATTCAGAGATGCTTTAACAAAGACCACATACTCATCACTAAGAATTAAGAAATAGTGGCATTTTGTCCTTCTTGTTTCAGATTTATCTATATATTTATAGATATGGTATTACAGATTTTTGAAGCCTTTTGTTCAGCTCCAACTCCAAAAGAAACCACTGTTAGGAAATTTCTTTTTATTCTTCAAGCTATCTATAATATATTCTAAGAAAATATATATCTATGTAACATGTAGAACTATATTACACAGTTCTCAAGCTTTAGTAAGCGTCAGAATTTACTGCAAGGCTTGTTAAAGCAGATCTCTGGGTCCTACCTTAAGAGATTCTGATTCGGTAGGTCTGGCCTGCCTGGCCCCTAAATTTACATTTCTAACAAGTTTCCAGGAAATGCTGATATCATTGGTCCAGACACCAGATTTAGAGTACTACTTACATATATATTATTTCTTACTTTTAAAAATACTGTGTGTATAATTTATTGTTTTAAGAAAAAAACTCTCTGCATAATTTATCACTTATTTTAAATTCAAAATTATGTTCTCATGGTCTATCCATATGAGAAAATCTCTATATAGCCCATTTATATTAATTGCTCTAGAACAATTATACATCCATTTCTTTATTGTCGGTTAGTCATGTTTTTCCAACTTGTTGCTATTATAAATAAGGCTGCAATGAGCACTTTTGTTCATGTCTCTTAGGATACATACACCATGAAGCAAAGTTGTAAAACACTAGTGATAATCACCTTCACATTTTTTTAGATATTGTCAGATGAGTCTTTTGGCAATAATTCCCATTTGCACAACCACTTACGATTTATAAAGATTCTCAGTTTTCTCTTTACCAGCCTTCAGTTATGTCATATATTTCTTTTTGCACAATTGATGAAAGTTATTGACTGTCTGTTAATGTCTTAACTTGCACTTCCTAAATTTTTATGTAGGACATTTTTTAATGTTTGTTAGCTATGTACTTTTTTATTTATGGAAATTACACATTAATAAAAATATTAATCTTTTTATTATTGATTTTAAATAAATTGTTTCTGTATCTTCTTTGCCAATACTTAGAGATATAAATACTATGAATACTTCACCATTCTAAAATACCAATATGAAAAAACTCACTAATTTTTAAAAAGACAAAAAACATAAATATGTGTGTCCCAAAATAAGATATATGAATAGCTAATAAGAGCATATAAAAGTGGTCATCATTATTAGTCATCAGGAAAATGCTAATTAAAACCACGATGAAATATCACTATCTCAAAAAGATTAAAAAGATCTAAAATTAAACAAAAATTAATCAAGTTTTGGAATGAATTAAGAGCCATGGAAACGCTCATACACTGTTAATCAGATTGCAAATTGGTAAAACTACTTTGGAAAATTATTTGACAGTTTTAATAAAGTTAAACATGCACCTACTCTATGACCTAGCAATTCTGCTCCCAAGTATGCCGAAGAAAAAAATGAGTGGATTGTTCTACCTAAGTCACATACACAAATATTACTAACAGTGTGATTCATAATAGCTCCAAACTATAAACAACCCAGATATCCATCAGTGGAAGATGAATAAATAAATTGTTTGTTACTCATATAATAAAATACAGTCATTAAGAGAAAAATAGGGCCCTACTGACAGGTATTTACATAAACTCAAAAACATTTTCATACATAAAAGAAGCCAGGTACAAAAGAACACATACTATATTATTCCTTTTACAAATAGTTCAAGCATAGTCAGAGTAGTGGCTACATTAGGGTCTAGAGGCTTCTGACTGAGGAGCAGCCTGAGGGAACCTTCAGGAATCCTGAAAATATTCTGTATCTCAACCTGGATGGTGTTACCAGGTTGCATACATAGGTAAAATCTTGTAACTATACACTTAAGATTTGTGTGTTTTACTAAATGTAAATTATTTCTCAATAAAATAAAATTTTAAAAGTAAATTAGAATATCTAAAACTCTCATTTTATTAAAATATGAATTGTGGGAGAAGGGAATTTATTTTATTTACAAGGGGAAATAAGTGTTCATTTGCTTTCATGTAATACGGCAATGTGTGCTTGATAATGACTGCTGGCATTTTGAAGATAATCGCTACAGGAATTAGAAAGCATACTTTAATGTCAAAAGGAAACAAGAAGAAGAAGTTCAGAAAGCAAAGTAAAATAAATAGAAAATGTAAAGAAAGGTGAATAGAATAAAATCAGTACTTCAGTTGTTATCTTGGGTGAGAAGAGCCTGAATTCTATGAAAAGCAGAAATGATTATATATATTGACAAAACACAGCCTTACATTAGTCACAAGATATAAAAAAATGGGAGCAGAACATTGCAAGTAGATATAAAGAAAATCAAAAGGAGAGAGAGGACAAAAAGAGACTGTAATGTTCAAAAGGCACAATGTATGAAGAAAACACCGACCCCACACTTACATTTAGTAAACAACAAAGCAAATTACATATATACGCATACATATTTATATGTGTATAGGTATATATGTGTAAACAGATGTTTCTATGTTCAGTGTAATCTACTGCCTTTCAATATGCATATATTTTCGTGTACGAAAGAATATATGTACACTTTTAAAATATATGAAAATATTTTAAAATTGAAAAGCAGTAACGTTAAATAAAGCCATAAGCTTATATTATTGTCTTTGGAATTTTTGACAATATTTAATGGTTTAATTTATACTAAATGAAGCTGAAATGCCTATTTTTAGGCTATTACTATTTCATTTAAATATCACATTATTACTTGCTTGATAAGAATAGCTACAAGATTATTTTGCAAAAATGACTACAAGGTTATTTTACAAAAATTCTATAACTGAGCTATGGTAACAATTGTACTATTGTCACAGAGTAACCTGCATTTCTCCCATAAGCATCTGAAAGCTAATGAGAGATGCCTAATCTACATCCATCACTGTGGCCCTTCCAGCCCCCTTGGCAGACACATGCAAACAAGAAGATAGCAAGAAAGATTTGGGTTCTGGAAATAGCTTGGAAGATTTTGTGTCTTGCTCTCCGAGTCTCTTTTGCTCCAGGAGAGAATGAACACTTTTTGTTTTGCAAGCTGTGGCTCTTGTGGATTCTAAAGCTTGATTTTTTTAGAGGATGAGAGACTCCAGGGCTAAGGAAGTTGGGAGGACTAGGGCTGGCATGATGGTGGAATTTGTTTCCCATTCCCAGACAGTACTCTGTGAGGTAGGAAGATTTCTAGGACTGGCAAGAACATGCCTGGGACACTATCATGAAGCTTCAAATTCTATGGGGCAGAATCTAGTGGCCCCCTGCGGTCAAGGCTGTTTGCAGACGAACTTGGACATGGAGCCATCGTCCTCTTCAGCATCACTGCCCAGACCGTGATGGAGTTTGGCACTTAGCACATCAGAATGGAGTCAAAAGAGTCACAGGAAATAGGAAAACATCACCAATCACAGTTTGGAGTCAAATACATAAAATTTAGAAAAAAGGAAGATGGTTCTTAATTCCTGCAGTATTTAAGAGTGAATTCATACTTACTACATTATGGTTTTAGATATTTTTTATTTAGGGTGAGTATGTGACTATTATTTTTGCACATGTGTGCTTTCATATACTATTTTCAGTATGTTAATATAATATGATTTGCAGTTTTATCTCGACCATTTTTGATCTTGCATCATTAAATTTTCCACTCACATTATCAAATATTAATTTCAAATATTCTGTGTTTAATTAATAACCAATTTCTGGCTTAAATAATTGTTTTACCCTGAGAGAGAAAAATTTTATTAAAATGTAATAGTAAAAATGCATTAAATATATAATAAATACAAAATTTTACATAAAGTATTTCTACTCTGATGAAACATTCTAACTTTCTCTTGTTATTGCACAGTCAACTGTGATTTCACAATGGGAAGCTGTGTTAAGCCAATATGCCTGTGTTTTACTTGTATTTAATAGAGCATGCTGTACTTGTTCTGCAGACTTGAACTTACTTACACAACTTTAAGTAAATGGACATTCACAGGCCTGAAGTCACAAAAGGTCAGTGAAGAACAGCAACCTTTCATATCCACAGAACATTTACACAAAATCCAGATACATGAGGAATCTTTGCAGACTCAGGACACACTTTAATTAACCTGAGACAGCAGGAAGGCTATTATTTAGAAGTTTCATAAAAGTAAGTTACCCACAAAGCATAAAGTAGAACACTGGTAATCCTCAGTGTATTCGGTGTATTTTAATATATGTGGTTTTCTTTAACCCTTTTAAAAGGTGTTTAAAATACTTAAAAGGAAGCATTTGAAGTAGAAAACTGAGAAGCCAGAAATATCTCTACAGAATTCTAAAATGTTTAGAGAAGTTAAAAATCACCAATCTAAGGAATAGTTTCAATTCTCTGATTCCTTGAATGTACGTATTGATTGAGTAGGGATTATTCTTGTTATCATTATTCAGAGCTTCACAAAATAGATCTAAGTTGACGTACTTCAAACTCAAGCCACATGTAATCCAGCCCATCGTTGTAAAGTCACTCCTCATTCTCTGCAGTCGGGTGCAGTGACAAGAACCTTTTTGGGAAACGCAGTGCACTAGTGATACTGGATGAATCCCCATGCATATATTAAATAAAGCCTTCTTAGGAGCAGTCACAATGAGAGGGTAGGATATTTAGTGTCCTCAAGTGGTTATTTCCTCATAAAAAATTACTCGTGGTGCTTAAACAATAATGAATTAAAAGTAATGAATATGTTGGTAAATATTTAACAATTCAGAGTATAATCTTTCCTCTTATATAGACACTGTTTGGCAGTGTAGTTTGAAGGCAAAATCCCCAAAGAGACGGTGGAAAATATATGAGGAGAGCACCCCTCCCTCCCTCCCTTCCTTCCTTCCTTCCTTCCTTCCCTCCTTCCTTCCTTCCCTCCCTCCCTCCCTGCCTCTCTCCCTCCCTCTTTCTCTCTTTCTTTCTTTTGAGACGGAGTCTCGCTCTGTCGCCCAGGCTGGAGTGCAGTGGCGCGATCTCAGCTCACTGCAACCTCCGCCTCCCGGGTTCATGCCGTTCTCCTGCCTCAGCCTCCTGAGTGGCTGGGATTACAGGCGTCCGCCACTACGCCCAGCTAATTTTTTGTATCTTTAGTAGAGGCGGGGTTTCGCCATATTGACCAAGCTGGTCTCAAACTCCTGACCTCAGGTGATCTGCCCACCTCGGCCTCCCAAAGTGCTAGGATTACAGCCACCGCACCCGGCCAGAGCACCACTTTCCATTTTAAACAGCTTTATTGAGGTATAATTGACGTACAGTAAACTGCACATATTAAAATTCGGTAAGTTTTGACATATGTATAAATTCATGAAATCATCACCAGCACCAAGGTAATGAACAATCTGTCTCTCCCAAAAGTTTTGCCATGTCTCTTGGTAATTCCTCCTTTTCATCCTGGATATTGATTTTGTGTCCTGAAATCTTGATAAACCCACTAATTATTTCTAGTAGCTTTTAAAAAGTTTGATAAAATTTTTAAAATGTAATGTTGAATCGAAATGGTGAGAGTAAATATCCTTGTCTTTTTTTCTGATCTAAGGAGAAACGCCTTTAGTCTTTTAACTGTTAAGTGTGATGTGCGTTGGAGCTTTCTGATAGATGCCCTTAACCTAACCCTTAACCCGTCATTAGGTTAAGGATGTTCCCTTCTATCTCTGCTTTGTTGAGAGTTTTTATCATGATTGGATATAGGATTTTGTTAAATATTTTCTTCTATGTCTATTAAGATTGTCATATGGTTGTTTTTATTACTTAGTTTTCTAATATGGTAACATACATTGATTTTCCAAAGTTAAGCCAACCTTGTATTCCAAAGATAAACCTTACTTGGTAATGACATGTTATTTTTTATGTATTGATGGTCATCCTTACCCTTCTTCTTCTATATGTAATATGTCTTTTACCTTTCTTCTTCTATATGTAATATGTCTTTTACCTTTCTTCTTCTATATGTAATATGTCTTTTTCTTCTGACTCTTTTAACATTTTCTTTTTATCACTAATTTTGAGTGATTTGATTATAATATATTCTGCTGTTTACTTCTTGGTTATTAGACTTGGGTTGTTTGAGCCACTCAGATCTGCAGATTTTCACCAAGTTTGGAAAGTTTTCAGTCATACGGCTTAAACAATGTTTTTCTGGATCTCCCTTTCTCTTCTCTTTGGCCACTTCCCTCTCACACACACATAGATATAATTAGGTCACTTGAAGATGTTCCATAACTCACTGATGCTGTTTTTGTTGCTGTTATTCTCTTTTTCTCTCTGTTTCATTTTGCATCATTTCTATTGCTATGTATTTAAGTTTACTATTTTTTCCTTCTGTGTGTCTAATCTGCTGTTGATTCTATCCATTGTAATTGTCTTTTCAGACATTATAATTTTCATCTTTAGATGTTTCTTCACACACATTCACTGGTGACTACGCAGCAAAACTCAGGTAGAACTGTCTGCTTATTTCTCAAATTCTTTCTGTACTCAGCTTTCTTCTGTCTGGTCCTTTGTCCTGTAAACTCTAACTACACTGGTCTCCGAAGATCTCATCTCTGTCTTCCCAACTCAGGAAATCTTCTAGTCTCATCCTGTGTTGTCCTTCCCTGTAGCATGGACTGGAAAATCTCTGGATAACTGGGATAATCATAGGACTAACCTTGGTTGTCTTGTCTCTCTTGGAGATTACTGTCCTTTCTTGAATTCAGTTTCTTGAATTACGCTTTAAATATTTTGACTATTTTTAAATTGTTTCAGGTGATAGCATAAATCTATTCTTTATTATTACATCTTGGCCAGAATTATAAGTCCAAGTCATTTAGTTTTAATTTTTTTTTTCAATAGGCAAGTTTTGGAAATATGGCCACACTCTGTGAGATAGTAAAACTTCATGGAAAACTTAGTGTTGGAGTAAATCATTGTATACTACAAATATATAACACCACCATTTGTGTTTATGATATAAAATATGTAAATAAACATATTTAGTGTATAATGTGTGTAAATAAATATTTACACACACACACACACACGCACGTGTTTGGGAGAAAAATTGAAATAAATGCCCCAAATTCTTTACCCAATCTACCCCTTCTCAATGTGACTTTGCAGCTCCTTCCATCAGGAGGTAGAGTTTATTTCCCCACCGCTTGAATCATGGCTAGCCTTTTCATTTGCTTGGCTGATAGAATATGACAAAACACGACCATTTCTACACCTGAACCTCAAGAGGACTTACAGGATTCTGCTGTCTTTAGGAACCATGAACAAGAGTTCACTGGGAGATCAGAAAGCACGTGGAGCAGAAAGCAGTAACCCCAGCTGAGACCTGCTTAGTGCAGTGAGTCCCCAGCTAGACCCCCACTAAATATAGATGCATGAATGACGCCTGGGCCTATCAGACAACCCTAGCGATTGGTCAGAGAATTATGAGCCAATTGATGATAATTATTTTAAATGATTGTGTTGTGGAGTATTTCATTATGCATATAATAATGTGTGTTTACAAAGAGACATATAAATGTGCTAGACCCCAAACATTAGCTATCATTAAATATGTCTGTCTGAAAAATTAATGTAGCTTGGCCACTCTAACTCCTTGGATTAAACTCTAAATCTTTAAGACAGTGGTTAAGTTTCACCACCTTGAGTAAAATATTTTTAATGTAAAAATGACATTAGTAACACAAATTAATGTTCTTTTAAAGTAATATGTAAGAATTTTGAGTATGATTTATGATCATGAACACTATAGGTACAGTTTGCTGAAAAACAAATATATGAGGATATTGAGAGTTAAAAAGTTACTTAAACACTATTCTCATTTTTCGTAGAGATTTATCGTTAAATTCCTGACTTTCAATTGCAGTTTCTTTGCTTTAAAAACATACATTGTTTTTGTTATAAATATTTCATTTTAAGAAGATATAAAATTCAATTTGCACAAATTGCTTGAAACCTGTTTGTTAGAAAACCTGCAGTCGCTCAACGGCAAAATTGGGAAACTTTTGGCAAAACTGTGAAATAATCTGGCTGATAGTGCATGCTGGACTGTGCACTGGAGTCCTGCCAATATGTCCTTCAACCATGGGAAGTCTTTCCAAGGAGAATGACCCTGGAAACAACAGAGTGAGCCTTGTTTGTACACCTGGCAAACTGGTGGGTTTTCTGTAAAACGGTTGGTTCATCAGATGTTTCACTGAACAGAACACTTGGAGGTGAGCCTTTTTTTTTTCTTTTTTTGTAACAGAAAGCTGAGTCTGATCAATGTATTTAGTCCTTTTAGAAAATAAGAAGTCAGGAAAGAATATGTTAATAAGAGGTAGTTACAAGGTGCATGCGTATATAACATTCATTGAGATTTAAGATTCACAGACTTTACTATATGTATGTTATTCTCCAAAACTATTTTTAATAGCAGGGAGGGTCCAAGAGAATATCGTGTGTGGATCTTGGAAAGGGATTTGAGTGTTCACAAGAACATCTATCACATTTTTGCCTTTCAAAAGGCAATCATTTAGAAAAATAACGTCAAATAGACATTAGGCTCACAATTAGTAAGGTGACTAAAATGAATCAAGGTTTTTTAAAAGTTGAAGAACATAGGGCAGACACAGAGGCTCCTGCCTGTAATCCCAGCACTTTGGGAGGCCAAGGTGGGAGGACTGATTGAGGCCAGGAGTTTGAGACCAGCCTGGGCAACATACCAAGATCCTGTTTCAACAAAAAAGTTAAAAATTACCTGGGTGTGGTGGCACATGACTGTAGTCCTAGCTACTCAAGAGGCTGAGGTGGGAGTATCACCTGAACCCAGGAGTTTAAAACCAGCCTGGGCAACATAGGAGGAACTCATCTCTACAAATTTTCTTTTTAAATTAGTCATCTGTGGTGTCACACAACTGTAGTCTCAGCTACTCTAGAGGCTGAGGCAAGAGGATCACTTGGGTCCAGGATTCGAGGCTGCAGTGAGCCATGACTGTACCACTGCACCACTCCAGCCTTGGCAACAGAGCAAGAACCTGTTTCTCTCTCCCTCTCTAAAAAAACAGTGGAAAGACACATATAAACTAACAAGTGGGAGAATTAATAATGTATGTATTAAATGGTAACATCCTAACTTGTTATCTTTATACCAGTAAGCATGTAACAGCTGAAATTATGAATAAATTCATTCTCATAGGGAATCATTAAGGAGAATTTGAGATTCAGGAATTGCTGCTTAATGTTTAAGGGTGACAATATAGGAGAGAGTTATAATCTTCAACTAAACTACTGTTATGACCAACTACTGTTATGATCTGGGAAAGTCAATAGCAAGGGCCACCAAACTATGCCCCACAGGCCAAATCTGGGATGATGCCTGTTTTATAAAGAAATGTTTATTGCAACACAGCTACCCTCCATTAATTTACTATTGTCTTTGGTTGCTTTCACATTACAAGAACGATGTTGAGTGGTTGCAACAGGGACCACATAACCAGGAAAGCTTAACATATTTACTATCTGGTGCTTTATCAAAAAAGTTTGCTGACCCCTGGTCTATAAGAATGATTATTCATAATTACTACCCGCTTGAGTTCTTATTATACATACACAGTAAAATGCAGAGTATTATGTTCATTTATGATTTATGCACCTATGTGGGGCATGCAGGATTACAAATGTCTTTTATCTATCTCTTACAGCAGTTCTGCTCGCTTAGCAGTTTGAGCAAATGTAGGTTAGAGAAGGTAGATAACCAATAACTTTCTAAGCCCCCATGACTAGGTGGCTAAATCTAAACTTGAACCCACATCTATCTCATTCCAGACTCACTGCAGTACACCACGGAGTTTCAAATTCATATTTGCAATGCCTAAAACCTGAGACCCAGAGTAGGGTAAACATGGATATCTAGTTTTAGTGCTAATCCCAGGTCATACGCAACAAAGTGGCAACAGATACCACTATGAAATGAAGACTTGGGGAAATGCACCCAGGGTGAGCCCTTCTCTGAGTCTCTTGTCAGAGTCATTTGGGTTAGGTTTCTCCTAAAGGGAATTGATCAAACATCCTTAATCAATCATCCTGGTAATCAATTATCCACATAAAATCATTTACTCTCTTTATTCTGTGTATAAAACCTATAAGAAATAGAATCAAAGTCTCTTTTTATCCTAAATTTTTGAAAAGATTAATTCATGCCTGTGCCTTTTGTTTTTTTATGGTTTTTTGCATGCAAGTTGACAGTTTTATTTTGTGTAGCATTCATTTCTCCAGTTTTCTCTTCCTCTGATGTAAAGGTAAGAGTAGCTTGAGTGATATTGGCAAGCATGAAATTGTGGAAAGAAAGGGATAAGAGTATAGTTTCATTTTTTTAAAAAATGCCAATCCTAGGCCCTTTGAAGGATGATGGAAGGGCAGGTAGAGCTTTAGAAGTCTTTCTAGGCCTTCTGTTCTCTCACAGAAGTTGCCTTTGGTTTCTCTGTAGGTGTCTAACAAAATGCTGGTGTCTCAGTCCAGGGTTCTTACACATAATTCAGGAGGAGAACCTCTTAACATTGCCTATACAAAACCTTATTTTATTTTCTAGGTAAAGGAAATAACATCTAAGTTGCTTTTACTATTTTGAAACATTCTGATCACCTGAGCCCTAGCCACACCAATTCAAGGTCTTATTAAATAATGTAAGCTCACAGGAAAGAGCCCATATCCTTATCTAGAGTGTGTTGAACTCTTTTCCTGGAACAGATGGGGTTAATCTTGGGAAAAGAATAAAACTTTGGAGAGGAAGACTAATTAAGAAGAAAATAAAGATTAATTTCATAGGACTCCTGAAAAAAATTACCATAACCCTCATGGCTTTGAACCACAGAAATTTTTTCTCCCATAGTTCCGAAGGCCAGGAGTCTGAACTCGAGGTGTCTGCAGGGACATGCTTCCCCCAGAAGCTCAAGAGGAGAATCTGTTCCTCGACTCTTGCAGCCTCTGTTGATGTTTCTTGGCTTGAGGCTGTATCACTCCAATCCCTGCCTTTGTTGGTCACATTTCGTTCTCTTCCAAATATTTTCTCCTCTATGTGTCTGTCTCAAACTCCTTTTGACTCTCTCATAAATATAAATGTGATCACATTTTAGGACCACCCAGATAATACAGCATAAACTCTTCCTCTAAAAAGACTTAACGTAATCACATCTTCTGCCATGAAAGGTAATGTTTACTCTCAAGCCGTGTGACATATTCATCCGTTCTGGGGATTAGGATGTGGACATATCTTTTTGGAGGCCTCCATCCAGATTTTAAAGAAGAGTGTATGAGAATCTTCCCCTCTCTAAAAATCTAAATTTGTTTGTTTGGCTCTGACTCTAGAACTTGGAGAAGCCTGAAATGCTTCTGGTGGGTGTAGGTTGTAATAATCTTGTGGCTGGGCAAGCAGAGCTTTCAGATACTTGCGTTCTTGGTGTTACATAGTCTCTTGGCTGTGCTCTTCTTCCATTATCTTCAAACTTCAGGAAAGCCTTGTTTGAAGTTACAGCCCTGCCTCTGTGTGTTCTGAGGACTCAGAGTAGGGTCTGTGCCCACACTTGGGCCAAAGAAATGCCAAAAAGGCTGTGTCTCAAGTTTAGCGGTAACATCAACCGACGAAGGTGGCTGATATCCAAGTATGAGGGTTATTCTATAAAAAGTTATAGGAAAAGAGAAAACTGCTGGATGGAAAAGTGAGGAAGGCCAGGTGCAGGAACATGAAGTGGTTGAGTGCCTGTGATGCAGTGTTATGGGGAACACTGTAAGGCACTTGGGGAACATTTTGAGATGAAAGTGGAGAGTAATCACCTCCAAACAGAAGCTCATTAGGCTGGTGGATTCAGGCTATGATAATCCCCATGCCTTCCTCATAGGCTACTGAGTCATGATTCCTAAAGTAAATGTAATATTGCTATTTGGGGGGTGAAGTCATGATTTCTTGTACAAGGGAAATTTGATTTTTGGTTCACTTCAACTAAAATATGTTGAATGCATCTGAGTATTAATACTGTTATTAGAGGATGGAGGTTTATGATTTGAAATAATGTAGCTTAATTTTTCACTTATCAGTGTGATTTCATGTGTCACTTGATTAACTGTATACATTCCATTTCCTTTGCAGAAAAATAAAACCACTCTAAATTCACAATAAAGAGAAGTAGTCCTGGAGAACATGGGCAAATCATGCTGGTTATTAATCCAGACCCACTGCAAGGCTGTCAAATGCAAAAATTGAATGGTAATGATACAGGAAAATTGAAACAGAAAGAAGCCAAACTCCTTTTGTAAAATTCAAGAAAGATGAAAAGGCAATTTGAATACAGAATTGACCCTGGTGAATAATTTGGCAAGATGTATTGGCTTCCTCTAGACATGGAGTTTATAGGCAGATTAAATTCGACAGGCAAGAAACAGACAGGAAGTGGATGCAAAGCAAGAGACGATGGGGTTTTTAAAAAAAATATTGCCATGATGTTATTTTTTTTAAGTTTATATGTCATAACGGAATATAGTAATGCAAGTTGGCAATAGAATAGGTCAATATTTTCCATCTCCAAAAATGTCACCAGCAGTTAGGAAATAATGTCAGCCACAGATCTCATGGGCACTGCTCATATTGTAACTAGGAATTGAAGGAATTTGAAAATACATTGCATATTGTAAATCTATGTTGCTGAGTTAACTCAGGAGTATTAGAATCCTAAAAGAAGTACTTATATTAAATAGTATCCAGATCAATGAGCTGTGGTATGTAAATGGAGAGAGTATCTGGAGAGAGAGTAATGATGGGAGGTGCACTGCATGTTCTGGATGTTGAGAAATATCCTTCCATACCCACCCCTCACGTTCAGTAATTCAGAATAACAACAAAAGATTGGATTAAAAAGGTGACATTTATCGATCAACTATTATGTGCCAGGTATATGCTCAGTACTATCAGTTATGATATTTAATTTACTCTTTATAATATTAGTAATTAGGGATAATTATTATTTATTTTTATTGATGAAGACATGAGAAGAAATATTAAAACCTTAAACATAGTCAACCAGTAAGTACACAGTCATAATTTCATTGTGAGTCTTTCTAAATTTATTGGTTTTTAAAAATAGCGTGATATTACCTGTAAAACCAATACAACGTTTACTACTTGAATAAGAGTAAGATTTTAATTAAAACTGGTGACTTTTAATAAATATTCTTAAAGTGCTCCCTGAAAATTTCTCAAGGGGGTAGACCTACGAAGACTTCCTTACTTAAAAATTGTATCATATGTATAAATATGTATATTACATGCATACTCACAGTTTTTAATTAAATATATGACTTGATAAAGTAGATTGTGCACTATTGAGATAAAATAAAAATGTAAAATGTGAGAAAAGGTGATATAAATATTTTTAAGCAATTCTGTTTCTATGTTATTTTCTTATGTACTACTGTATTATTATATATAATTTTTTATTGATGAGATTGAATATTCTAATTATTTTTAAAACCTTAACACTTGTAATTGGCCTTCAGCACATAGCTTTATTTATATAAATACTTTTAAAAATATATTTGAAGTATATCGTACATTAAGAAAAGTGGACAAATCGTATATCTACATTTCAGTGAATTATTACAAAATGCATCTGCCTAGGCCAAAGCAAATAATTTCCACATTCCATAAACTACTATTCTGATCCTAACTGTAACTCCCCAATGGAAATATTTTCTATAGTGTTTTTAACATTTACATAAAGGAGATCATACAGCATGTTCTCTCTGTTTTATTTTGTTTATGTCTGTCTGATTCATCCAAATTGTTACAAATAATGATAGTTCATTCATTTTCATTGCTAGACAGTGCTGGATATATGACTATAACTCAAATTATTCATACATTTTCATATTGATAGGCATTTGGCTTGTTTCAAGTTTGGGGATATTACAAGTAACGCTGCTATAACCATCACCCAGGCTGGAGTGCAGTGGCACAATCACGGTTCACTGAAGCCTCCACCTCCTGAGCTCAGGCGATCCTCCCATCACAGCTTCCCAGGTAGCTGGGACCACAGGTGCACACTGCCCCTCCTGGCTAATTTTTTGTAGAGATGGGATTTTGCCATGTTGCCTAGGCTGGTCGCTAACTTCTGGGCTCAAGTGATCCACCCACCTCAGCCTCTCAAAGTGCTGGGATTACAGGTGTGAGCCATAGCACCCAGACACATGTGTGCATATCTGTTGAGTATATACCTAGGAATGGAATTGATGGCTTATATGGTAAACATATGCTCAATTTTATAAGAAACTGCCACTTTCCAAAGTGGGTGTACCATTTTTCACTTCCACCAGCAATGTATGATAGATCCATTTTCTCCATATATCTGTCAACACTTGACATTGTCACTCAAATAATTTTAGGCAATCTTGTGTATGTGTAATGATAGGCATCTCAATATGATTTTAATTTGTATTTCCACATAACTAATGATGTCATGCACATTTTTATACGTCGAATGGCCCTTTGGACAGCCTTCTCTTTGTGAAAAAAATAATTCAGGAAATTTGTTCATTTTTCCATTGGATTATTTGCTTTTCGCTTTGTAAGAATATTTCTGTTCTCTGAATATATGACCTTGTGTATATGACTTGATTTGCAAATGTCTTTACTCACTCTCTTGCTTGCCTTTTTGTTATTTTAATTGTGTGTTTTGATGAATAAAAGTTTCTAATTTTAATTAATTCACATTTATCCATCTATTTCTTTATGGTTGGTGCTTTTTGTTACAAGCATTTATCTAAAACGTTTGGTTTATTTTGTTGTTGTTGTTAAAAAGCACCTTGATTTCCTACCCCAGCCACATCAAGGCATTCTCCTGCATTTTGTCCTAGAAGCTTTATTGTTTTGCCCTTTATGTTTTGTTTTATGATCATGCTCAGCCTGGAATTGATTTTCTGTAGATGATGGTGAGGGAAAATTTGTATTTTTCCATATGGATATTCAATTGCCCAACACCAGTAATTGTAATATTTACTTACTAGTCTACAGTGTCACCTTTTTCATAAATCACCTGCTGTCATGCATGAGTCTGTTTTTGAACTCTATATTCTGTTTCATTGATCCATTTATGTATTCTTCAGACAATCCTACTCTGATTTACTTAGTGAGGTTTAATCTTGATAACAAACAGTGTAGGCCTTCATATCCAGAAGGCTGGTCTTTTAAATTGCTTTGTTTATTTTTATCCCTAATCACTTGCTACTCTTCACATATATACAAGAAAATGTGGCAATCCCTAAAGGGACTTCACTAGACCTTTAGATAAATTTGAGGAGTATTAACATCTTAATACATGTTGAGTTCAATATAAGAAAATAGTAGATCTCTCCATTTTTAAAGAATATTTCTTAGTCTGTTTAGATTTTTCTATGCAGAGATTTTAAAAAATCTTTCATTAGGTTTTTAATAGGTGCTTGTTTTTGTGCTATTATAATTGGTATTCTTCTTTCTGAGGCAGCGTCATTGTCTGGTGCTCCTGATTTTATAGACAGGTTTGAGGAGGCAGTGTCTGATTTACTAGGGCCCACAGATTGGTTGGACCAGGTGTGATGTTTACATAGCATGAGGAGAAGACTGGCCACCCCACCCTAATCTTATTATGCAAATAGGCTTTCCACTTAGCCAGTGCCATGTTGTCTGCTCCTTACTGTACACGTCACTGGTAAAGAGAAGGGAACATAGAGCCGCCATTTTGAACATGCCTAGCTCCAGATAGCCTTTTCCTATTGGCACAGCTGCCAGCATTCACCTGTGCAAGCTTCCAGCTTGCTTGTCTATGTCTGCAGCTCGACTTTACAGGCTGCTCTTTGTCAGAAAAGAAAATGATCTGGGGGCTGCTTTTCATTAAAAGGAAAACCTTATCGAGGACTTTCTTACCTTCACAATCTGCCTAAATAATTTCTACTTGATTCCCGTATCATTTTAACTGTTTAAGTTACAGTGTTTATGAGGGCTTTAGTAAAATACCTGTGTCTTTGGATAAAAACAACAATGAAAACTATGCTACAGGAATACAAACTTAAACATACCAAAGGTGTGAACGGTATTCACCACATCAATTGTATGATCTCTTACCTCGTGGGGAGGAAGCTAACTTGGCAGGAATTTTGCAGAATCTTCAATGCCTAAGTGAAAGTTACCAATTACAAGTAATCATTTTCTAATTGTTTCTTGATTGAATATAGGACTGAAATTATTCTCTAAATTGATCTAACATTCAGTAACCTTGTTATATCCACTTTTTAATACAAATAGTCTATCTATAAATTACTTTGGATTTTCTATGTACACAACCCTTTCATCTGCAAATGACAATGTTATTTATTCTTTCCAATTATTTCACTTTTTTGTTTTATTATTATTATTATTTTTTACCGAGTATCGCTCTGTTGCCCAGGCTGCAGTGCTGGAGTGCTGGAGTGCAGTGGCACCATCTCAGCTCACTGTAACCTCCACTTCCCAGTTCAAATGTCTCTCCTGCCTTAGCCTCCTGAGTAGCTGGGATTACAGGTGTGCCCCACCATGCCCGGCTAATTTTTGTATCTTTAGTAAAGACGGGATTTCACCATGTTGGTCAGGCTGATCTCTAACTCCTGACCTCATGATCCACCTACCTCGGCCTTCCAAAGTGCTGAGATTACAGGTGTGAGCCACCACACTTGGCCATTGTTTTATTCTTTCTTATTGCTAGGTCTCCAGTGCAATGATGATTGGAAATTACTGTAGCTGCTATCTTGGTTTCATTCTAAGTATCACAGAGAATGCTTGTTTAGAAACTCTTTATCCAATTAAAGAAGGTTCCCTTCTAGTCTTAGTTGGTTATGAGTTTTGTTGCTTTGCTATTAATTTTAGAGACAGTCTTTAATTGCCTGAGTTGTAGTGCAATAGCACTATAATAGTTCACTGCAAGCTCAAACTTCAGGGCTCAAGTGTTCCTCGTACCTCAGCATCCCATATGGTTGGGACTATTGGCATGCGCCACCATGCCTGGCTACTTCTTTTTTTAATGTTTTACAGCGATGGGGTCTTGCTATGTTGCCCATGCTGGTCTCGAACTCCTTGCCTCAAGCAATCCTCCCTCCTCAGTCTCTCAAAGTTCTGGGATTACAGGCATGAGCCACTGTGCCCAGCAGCTATGAGTGAATATTTTACTGTGAATATTGAGTTTTATTAAATGCTCTCTCAGCATCTTTTGAGATGATCTAGTTTTATTCTTTGTGGAGAATCACATTGAGCTTTGAATTTATACCACTCATTGCCTTCTTAGAGCCACCTCTATTTTGTCAGGCTGTCTCTTTATTCTACTACTGTAATTGCTGGGCTTTGATTATTATTTTGCTTTGGTTTCCATCAATGTTCCTGAGAAAAATTGACCTATAATTTTCTTCTCTTTTAATGTCCTCATTAGGTGTTAGTATCAAGGTTATACTGGCTGCATAAAAAGAGGCCCAGTGAGTTTTCTATTATCTTGAATAACTTTTGCATGATCGGTCTTATTTTTTTCTTAAACATTTGGTAGAAATCACAAGTGAAGCAATTTGAAATCTACAGTTTTTTTGTTGTTGTTGTTTTTTGATTTTTGTGTGTGTGTATGTGAAAAGATTCTTTCATAGATAACGTTAGGTAACTATCACAATCATTAAATTTTCTATTTTTTTCTTGTATCAGATTTGGTAAGATTTATTTTTTCAGGAGTTTATCCGTTGTTTCTTTTTTTTTGCCAGAAAGTTTTCCATAATATTCTCCTAATATTCATTCACATTTACTGACCATAGTTTTCAACCTGCGTATTGGTGCTTTATGCTTCTTTGTTTCTTGATTTGTCTTACCAGAGGTTTAAGCAATTTCATCAGTTTTTCCAAAAAAACAACTTTTGGCTGTGCTCGTCTTCTGGATCTTATATTTACTTTTCATTTTATTAATTTTATCCCCAGTCTGTATTATCCTCTTCCATTTTTATGACTTAATTTGCGATTATTTTCTAACTTATGGAGATGAATACCTGGTCATCAATTTTCAGGTTTTTCTTCTCTTCTGTGGACATGTGGCTATGAAGTTCCCTGTAATCATCAACTGAGTTATATTCCATACATTTTGATTTTTCTCATTTTCATTATTATTTATTTCAAACTAATTCCTGTTTTCATTTACCCATGGGTAATTTAAAAGTATAGCGATTTTCACACACACAGATTTTCTTTTTCTTTTTTCTTTTTTTTTGGTTATTGATTTTGAGCTGAATTCTACTCTGACTAAAAAACATACTATGTGCAATTTCAAATTTGTTTAGACTTGTCAAGCATATCATCAACTTTGATCAATGCTTTTTGTACATTTAAAAATAATATTAATTAAGGGGGTGTTAGATACAATACTGTAAACATGCCAATGAGGTCAAATTTATTGTTCATATCATTTCCTTTTGCTATAGACTTCCTAAATTTGTCTACTTATTTAATGATATATTGACAGAATTGTAATAAAATCTCGTGCAAGTAGTGTGTATTAGTCTAATTTTTCATTTACTTCTATTATATCAAATTTTATACATTTTGAAGCTGTATTATTAGGTACTATATTACCTCTCACTCATTACAAAGTTTTGTGAATATAATGCTTTGACTTTTTCAGAGAGTATAATTCATAAATCAGTGCAACCAGAAACTGCAACATGTCACATTGTAATGAATGTTTACAACTAAATGGAGAAACCAAAGTCAGCCTAGCTGAACCTCAGTCTCCCACTTTTTCCTCATGAACTAAATGAATATGTGATCCACTCTTCTGCACCAAGATCTGGACCAAAACAAAGCTTCAGCTTCAATCAATATTTTAATTGAGGAATTAGCATTTAGAATTTTATATTTTCTTGTTTAAAAAATTGTTATCATTATACAAATAACCTCTCTAACTTTAACCTTGATTGCTGTCTTTTTGACTCATTTTAGTCTAATTATTCTAGATTTATTTTCTTTAATATTTGCCTTATATCCTTTTCCCACATCTTGTGTATCTTTTGTTATATCAAAGTAGAACATTACTAAAAGGCATGGAAATAATAAAACCTCAGTGCAGCAAATATACCCCAGCTTCAGTGGAAAATAATCCAAGAACTAGAAAACTGCTGGCACTGACAAGTCTTCCCTGCCCAGGCTCCTATGTCTTCATCTCTGCTTTGTTTTGCCCACTATTTCTATAATTCCTTCTTTCAACGTTTTTGTCCTGTTTGGAGGGTGGGAGACCTGAATGTGCCACCCCAAAATAAACCCTTTCCCATGAGGATTGCCAATCTGAAAGCAAATAAGAAGGACTTGTATGAAAGTTCTCTATCTATCCTCTATTTGCATAATATCAGGACATAAACTTACAAAGAAAAAAGATATCCCACCTCCCTTTTCTACCAGGGAGAGCAAAAATTACCTGCTTGAGACAACGGTAGACCCTTATGCATGTGGAGTTGGCACCAAAAGCATCTATGTAAACAAACCTTACTGACCAGCATTTACCTGCCATTATTTGCCTTCCCATAAGTTGTTGACCTTAGAGATTCAAGGTCATTTTCCTTTTTCTTGTCACCTCTCTAAAAATGTACTGTTCATTGTCAAAGATGGTATATCAGCTGGAAGTCAAAGCCACCTCTTTGAGAATTACTCATTCTCTGGATATATCTTATATGCCTATACATGTTAATATACATGTTAATAACCATCTATTTGTTTTTCTCTTGATAATCTGTCTTTTGCTACAGAGTTTCTTTGTCAACCAAGAACTTATGAGGATTGAGCTAACAATAGCCTAACATGACTTTCATGCCCCTCTCTCATCAGCTGGCTCTGGCTTTTCTTATCTCCTTTTTTCTATGCTCTGTGTTGACTTAGCATGTCTCATTTAAGCCACATGTTTAATATTAGCTTTCAGGTCAAGTAATGACAAACATCTTCAGTATGATACATGGACAGTGGTAGATAGGAAAATCAGTTCTGCGGTAGGCAATGAGAAATGCCCTGTCAACTACAGTGATCATTCGATCTACAACTCTTCTTTGCAAAAGTGTATAACAAAACACTAAACCTGATCCCTAACTTCAAAATGTCTTTTTAATTTAAACATTTAATTATAAAGTAGAAAATATTGCATATAAATCTCAAATGCCAACTTCTCTTGAAAGTTCAGAAATCCTGACAGCAGTAAAATAACATTCTTACATAGAAACAATGGCTGTGCTTAACAATGCTGGTTTCTTCCTTTTCAGATTAGGCCTGGGATCTGCAACATTGCCCCTGACCCATTTTTTTGTTTTTTTTTTTTTAACAAAGTTGTCCTGAATGCTTTTCAGTTTGTGATCTTTGAAAAAATCTGACAGTAAACTCTTAATGCTTTGTGGGGAAGTGCTTTATCTTAATTACCTTTAAATCACAACATGCTGCAGAATGTTTGGATCACATTTGGTGACTAAAGTGATGTCAGTGAAACAGTTAAATTAAAGTTTTCAAAAATTATCAGCATTTACACCTATCTTTTAACTGTTAGTAAAAAAAAAAGTGGATTTAGTTTAATTAATGCCTGAAATCCACAGATGTCGTAAACACCTCAATTTATCCAATAATTTCTTCTTAAATCAAACTTTCAAAAAATAATTAGAAGTGCAAACAAGTAGCAAATCTGACTGTGAATGGAATTGGCTTTCTTTTGTTTAGTGGAGGAAGATAATTAGCAGGAAATGGCCAACAGATGATGAGCAGAAAGAGGAAGCTGGGAGCACAAAGGATCTCTCACAAGAAACCAAAGACCTCGGATCCCTAAGAATTGATTTCACTGCAAATCCCAATAATTGCTGGAAAGAGTTTCCTGGGACAAGCAGCTAAAGCAGGTCACACATATTAAAAGACATGCTCTGTTTGTAATATTGCAAGAATTGAAAATCATACTGATTTTTATGAGTAAGCACCTTGATAATCAATGAAGAACATCTGGCATTTTAATTTAAGGCTTTTTAAAGTCCTTGAATTTGTTATTTCATGGAGCCTCAGTCCCACAACTCAGCTAGACACAAACAAGACATCTGTGTCCAAAAGTTTAACTTCCACTCTCTTTGTTGGCTGAACCAGAGAGCAAATGCTCCTTCAGAACAGTCTGACCTCAGAAGGCTCTGGAATATCCGGAATCTGGGAAGGGCTAACAGGATTTATATGTACTGATAGGAAAGGACCACTCAGCACCTGGTGATAACACCATATTCAATCCAGGGAAATTAAATTCTAACAGGATTAAAGGAGTCAGCAGTTAATACATAGGAGTATGATTTCCCCCAAGCCGACATGCACGTTGAAAGCCCATCTTCTATGGGAGAAACTGCTAAGAACATGACACAATGCATTAAGGTAGGAGGCAGCTTAAAATATGTGCAGAAATTCTAGCTTTTCATTCTGCTATAGCAACACAGAATACATCTGAATTGCCTCATATTTATTGCCCTGTTTTCTAACAGCAAATGCAAAAACATGCATCAATATAGCACTATGGAACCAACCTAAATAAACTAAAGTTATATAGGAAATTTATATATCATGTGACTATCACACACACATACACACAATAAAAATAATAAAAGAAATGTCCCCAAATATAAAATATGGGAAATCCCAAATACATTTTATTATTTCAAATCAAGGCTCTTCAGTACTTTGTTATTGTGCCTCAGAAATCTAACTGTTCCCTATCCGTGATTTTGTACTTCTTAATTTGCAATTTTGATAAAATTCAAAGGAGATTCCCATAGCTTATGCAAATCAAGGAGCAACACTTCCCTAACAGCATTGCAAGGAACCTGTTTTTTTCCCAAAAGCATCGTCTATCCCTGAGAAGAAGTATGCCATTTCTTTATAAGTACTGCCACTTAGCTGGCTTCCTGTCATAAGTGCAACGTTAGACAAAGGACTCTGCTTCTTCTTGGTTGCTCCTTTCTCTTTGTTAAAACTGATTCCAAGCAATTACAAGCTCCAGCTATTCAAAAAGCAAGCAAAGTTCGGTGCCAAAGGGCAAGCTTGTCCTTGAGAGAGGTCATGCCTCTTCAGCTGAAGCTTGTTTTTGCTTGGGGACAAGGGTTCCCTGTTCACCCTATCTCTAAGAGGCTTATTGTTATGCTCATACCCACATTTCTCAGTCAGGGAAAGATAGTGGTCTCTGTGGTAGATTGATTTAATCAATGGTCCCAATACTTGAGCCCTACCAGTATTGTCACCCTCTTCCCTGTAGCATTCTAGTGCCTGCTTAGTCTGGCTTTAAGCCCAATTATGCAATTTATTTTGGCCTATGGGATATTAGCATGATGCAAAGAGAGGCTGGAAGAGTGTTACATATTGGGGTTGTTCGCCTTGCTCTCTCTATAATGTCTATGTGAAGATGTCTGGCCAGCCTGCCAGAGGATGAAAGACATGTAGAGTACAGTCGAGTCAACCCAGCAAGATGATCTTAAATCAGCCAATAGCCAATGATAATCATGTGATGAGCCCAACCAGGATCAGTCACCTCTTTTACAGTCGACAAGCATGAAGCTTTTGTTCTCTTTTGATCATCTTTTAACTTCCTCCAAGAGCCTGGTCCTTTGGAAACATAACTATGGCTTGAGCAATTTTCCTAATAAGAAAAAAATATATGCCCGTGTGTGTTGGGTGCATCTCTCAAAGTTCCTAGTTACACCTGGGCACTTTCTTTGCTAAATTGCTAAATGTCATAAAATAACGTGGTTCAGTAATTAGATATTTATCTTGCTTAGGTAAATCCTTGAGATGACATATTGTTAAATCTGTCATTATAAGATTTGAGTCATTTTTGTTTCCCTTTGGAAAATTTTTATTCATAAAAATTGAGATGATCCAAAAAATACTTCTTTGACATTTAGGACTGTGTCTAAACATGTTATTCTAAAAGAAGCAGGGTGGAGATAAATAAACTTCTTTGAAAGCTGCTAATTCATCTTTATGGTAATAATTAATTGTGTAACAGAATCCAATCCATTAATTTTATAAGCTAGCATACTCTGTGCCTTCACTTATATTAAATTTAAAAAACAAGTTGTAGCTGAAAGTTTAAAAATTCATTGATGATTTTAAGATATTGAATTATGGTCAGATTGTATTAAAACAAGTCAATTTTCATGCTTTTTATAAGAGGTACATCTAAAATATGAGAGCATGGAACATGTGAATGTAAAGATAGGAGAAAAATTTTACATGGCAAATTTTAACTAAAATAAGTCTGGTATAAATATATTCAAATGAATCAAAAAGACAAAAGAACAAGGCCAGGGGTTGAAAGGGTCTTTATATAGTTATGAAAAACTTACAACAGGAAAATAAAAAATTCTAACCTTGCATGCACCAAATGAAAAGCCCCTATAAAAATGTTTCTGAAAGATTAAAGACTTTAATGTAAATGCAAACAAATATTTAGAGCAATATCTTCATAACTTTGGAGAAGGAAGACTCATATATGTCACAATGTGCTAAAACGAAATAATCAGATGGATAATTTGACTAAATGAAAATTAAGAACTTATGGTTATTAAAGGTACCGTAAGGAAAATGAAAAGACACAAAGCAGAAGAAGATATTTGCAACCTATGTCATATCTGGTCCATTAATCAAAACACAGCACAATAAATTATAATATATTTACAAAATAGAATACTGGACTGTAGTGAAAATAAATGGGGTCTAGGTCTTGCAACAAGTGAATAAATTTAAAAATAAGAATTGTGTTGAGTAAAGAAAGCCAATAGAGCACATACTATGTACAGTATAATAGCCTTTTATTAAACTCAAAACTAAACAATTCATTGTATAAATAGGAGACAAACTAATTTTGAAGTATCAGGGAATGATAAAAATAAAATTTAGAACAATGTTTGCTCCAAGGATTGAGGGAAGGAAGAAGGAACAGAGAGAAAGGAGAGACAGAGAATATAGAAGACTTAACCAGCACTAAGTTTTGATATTATGGATAATACTTTTGGCTCATATTTTTATTGTACCTGCTTCCATAAAATGATAAGGAAGGATAAGTTGGATTAGATGCATTCTTGGCATTTACTATTCTAAATGTATTTTCCATCTTGAAGTTACTGTGCGTGAAGCCAGGAGCAATTACTTTTTGAGTGGATATACTGTCACCACCTTTCAAGGTGTCATTGTCCTGCATTGCATCAGAACTACTTGAGCCAGCTAGAGCTTTACATGCCAAGCATTACAAAATAAACAGAGAATTGGAATTCTTTCTATCTGTAAAGCAAGAAAATGCACATCTGGATTCTGACTAAAGGTCACCCCCCCCCCCCTTTTTTTTAGAAAAGCATGTATTGCAAGGTTTTGGTGTTGGTGCAAACACTCATTTTGATAAGTCTTTCACTTCTTAGAAGTTATTGGTCTTCTTTTCTAAAATGTCTCCTACCTTTCCAACTAAGGTTTCTCCTATTCAGAAACAATGGCTTAATCATTTTCCAAAGGACTTTTTTCTTCATAGCAGTCTTGATAGTCACCTACCAGAAGCTTGAAATTTAATAGGTCTTCAGTGGATCCATTGCACCCATGAGAACAATCAGTATGGACTGGTGGCTTCTCAACCAGGTGTTTTTCAAGTGTGTGGGTACCTGAGTGGTGCCATGCAAAGCAACTTTGATTCATTTGCCCACAGAGAATTCAAGTGGCATTTTGGGTAATTCATTCGTTTAGAGATGGATCCTTTCTACCCTACCTTCATCTTGACCCAACTGTATGGCTTTAAGGCTATTTTTGGACATATGACACTAAAAAGAACTGTATCTGCCCCTGAGAATGTGACACTCCCAGGGAGTCTCAAATTGAAAATAGGCTTCAATGCATCAGCCATTTTTCAGAAGTATTTATTAGCTTCAAGGAAATGACAGTTCCATGTCCCTTGTGGGTTTTAGGGTGTCAAGTTCACAACTGAATACATGGGAGACAATTGTTGAACCATACATTATGCAAACTGTTGTGAAAGTTAAGGATACACAACTGGCCTACTTTAAACATACACACAGACAATACTACCCCTACCCCTTAATCTATTTAAAATATGTTCCTAGACTTTAAATTCCTCAGACCTTAGGGAAATAAAACCAAGGCCGTAGCTATATAATTGCAAAGCTCCAACTGTGTCCTATTAACCCAGTCATTTCATGAACTAATTCAGGGACGATGGGTTCACAAAGCCACAGTGTGTTTAAGATTTATAATTAAATTTCAAAAATGAAAGCTCATCTGGCCTGTTTAAGAATCTATGAAGTGTGTGGCTATCATACAGAATCTTATAGACAGATTCTGTTTTTTAAATCTAGCCTTTTCTTCTTATTATGATGTCAGTTTGTATTTTAAAATATGGCATTTCTTTCTAAAAAGTCCAGCTTAAAACTCAAGATATTAAAATACAAACCCTGACAGAACACGTGAGAAAGTTTCATACTTCTTTTTGTAATTTGCCTGAAAAAAAAAAAAAGCTAAAAATAAATACAGACAATTTCTATCTATGAATATCAACGATTTCAAAATGCCCACCAGAGAACATTATTTCTAAGTCTGGAGTAAGGAAGAGATAAAAGATTGTCCCAGTCCAGGTCTTCTAAGAAACTGATTTAACACAATGGGAGCATTTCATGGGATATTCCGCTGAGAAAAAAATGGGGAAGGACCCGGAAAAGGTGGGAGAGCTGTCGGACTGCAGTGTGCATTTAATCAGAAGAGAAAGCTGGAATAAAGGAAGTTAGAACAAAAACATTAGAGCACTTTGCAGTCTAAGGGAGTTTCTGCAAGGCCATTGAGTGTTCTTGAGCTAAAGTCTGTCATCAGAGGAGCCCCATGTCTCTCACATTGGACCCACCTTAGCAAGATCCATGATGTGCTCACTCATTGGCTGAGAACAGCCTGTGGGAGGTGTGACCTCAGTGGAAACTTAACGATGAGTTACAGAACTTATTGACTAGAGCTCTCTAATGTCAATTTAAATGTCTTCACATACTATAAACAAGACACAGAATAATTTGGTTGATATTTAAAGAAGACAATTTCCTTATTAGTCAGTTTGCTACTGTAAAATGCTGCATAACGCACAACCCCCAAATCTTAGTTGAATCCAAAAACAGGTATTTATTTCTTGTTCAGGGGTCTCCAGGTGTCTTGGCTAAGCTCAGGTTCATGTCAGTTTCATATGTGTATTATTCTAGGACCCAGGCTGAAGAGGAAAAGGCTACATAGGACATGCACTTATCTTGGCAGATGAAAACAAAATGAAAAAGAACAAACCAAACCACACAAACACATTTAAAACTTTTGCTCATATCAGATGTGGTCACGTACCATTACCAAAGTAAGTCACATGGTTCTGCCAGAAGTCAATGGGGCAAAGAAGTGTAGTCTACCTGCTGGGTTAGAAAATGCTGCACAGCCAAGTGGTAAAGGGGATGTGGTTGTATAAATAACATGCAATAGTAAAAAGTAGAGTAAATAATATACAATAGTAAAAAGTAGTCATAGAACACACACCCACATACACACACACACACACACCCTTGTGAATGGACATATAGATAAGCTAGAAGAATATAAATATACCTATCTCATGTGGAGTCACATACCCAAATCTTGGATATAAATAAACCAGAAAATCTGCTAATTTTTTTCTATTTTTCTTTGGCCATTCAGAATAGAAGAAGAAGACAGAAATAGTCTATGAAAAAGCATGGCTATACTAGTAACGGATGCAGGAAATCTTAGTGCAAGTGAGAAAAAAAGCATATATAGATCCACAAAATCAAAAAGTTTTAACAGCAACGTTTTCACGCCAAAGTGACTGGCCTTTTTGATGCACAATTTTAAAGCCCACAAGACTGGCCACTTCCATCCTGTTGGCACGGACCCGATAGAGGAATTTTTTAAAAATTGGACTAAAAAACCAAACATTTTCTTACAGCAGCTGCCCCAAATCAGCTCTAAATATCAGCCAACTGAGGCAGCTAAAAATTCACCAATAAAATAAAAATAAACAATGCAAAGACTTTGAGTCTTTGTTGAAAAAATTGAGGGTAGGAATTCAGATATTAATTAGGTAAAAAGGGAAGAAGTTAACAAAAGTCTCTTTCACTATGTGGAAGCAAATAGAAGACTCCATGGAATAATCTCTGTTATAAGTCAACAGGAATAAACAACATGGGACCCAAGAAGGAAAAATGTGATGGCTGAGTTTATTCCACCACCTCACATACACACATACTCACACAAGGAATCTACGTAGCACACACACAAAAAGATGAAGAATGGATCCTGAAGAAAAATCTACCCCAGGAAACAAAAGAAAACTTAGTGATTACAATAAAATAACAAGTAAACAGAGCCAGCAGAACTAAGAAAAATTATTGAAGGAAAAATAACCTGAGCGAGACCCTTAAAATATGTTAAAAATAATTACTTAGAGAATAGACTTGATAAAATCATCAAGATGCAGAGGAAAAGGACATAAAAATTAAAATAATTTGAGATAAAAGTAATGATATAGAAATAAAACAGATACAAATACTATGATACTATAGAAGCAGCAGAAATCTCCTCAGATAAAAGAAGAATAAAAACCCAGAATCTTTTAAATGTTTTCAAGGACATGTTTTATTTCATAAAAAAATGAATAGAGAATCATCAGTAATGAGATACACTTTATTAAATTTGCTAAACGTCAAGCATTCAGAAGAGATAAACAGATTAATCTTTATGTATTTTGAAATTGTTTTATATCTCTTGGATGTTCCCTTAAGCTTTTTCCACTTTTAATTTCCTCTTTAGATTTCAGCTTGCGAAGTTTCTATTGACATATCTTCAAACTCATTGATTCTTTCCTTGGCAAAGTTGAGTCTATGGGTGAGCTCTTTGAAAACACATTTTTCCCACCCCTCACTTCAAGAAGGTGGATTAGAGGCCTTTAGCATTCCTCAGCCACTTGAAAATAGCAAAGTAGTACATAAAGATGAACTCTGTGAGCTTTAATTCAAGAAGAAAAATGGGAATCTACCAGAATAGTAAAGGACACCCCAGATCCTGGGGAAGAGAAGGTGAGCAAACAGACACCATGAGGCATCTGACTGATAAAAGTAAATGAAACCTTAGTATATGAGAGAGGCAGATAGTCTCCCTTGGTGACTCACCTTTCCACTGCAGATCCATGCAACCCAGGCCAAGGGAGAACACACTATTTCTTCCAAGTCCCTGGAGCTAACTTGGAGGGAGGCTTGGAAACACTGAGAGGGAAAGACATCGGGAAAAGCTGCAATCATTTTCCTAGACCCAGGATGGAGACAAGGATGCCATTTTTAATCCAGGCTCATACAAAGTCAGTCACTCTTTGGCAATCTGGCAAGACAGCCTCACAGTCATTCTAGTGTCAGGTCAGAGACGGAAGCACTTGCTTTAGAGTAATATAGCACTTCCACAGCTGGAATTGAGCAGCAGGGCTGTAAAGCACCTCAGCAGTAGGTGCTAGAATTGTGCTTCCCCCATTGCAGGTATGGAGTGAGAGGAGAGTTGCTGCAGCTGTGGGTTCTTTTGGGCAATGAGATCTTCAGACAAGGCCAGCTTGGCAACATAGAGTCAGTCTGCATGTGTCATTATGAGGTGCCCCAGCCTGCTCCCCAGAGATTGTGGTGTAGTGGGGCCCTCTCTGCTCCATGTCCAGGTAGATTTCCAGGCATTCTGAGTGCTTGTTCACCTGGATCAGCTGCCTGAGCCACCACCCTTCTTGTGAAGAGATTGTGGTGCAGCGGGGCTCTTTCTGATGCACACCCAGGTAGATGTCTAGGCACTTGGAGCATTCACTCTCCTGGATTGGAAAGTTAGGCCACTCACCCTTCTTCTTGCAGGGAAATTGGGGAAAAGGGGGTTTCTCAGCTTCATGTCTAGGCACACCTCTAAGTACTTGGTGACTGCCCGCTGAGCTTGTCCTTGGAGCTAGTGCTTATACCTGATATTGTGTGACCCGTAGGTGTGCCTACTTGATCTGGCCCCACCCATCTTGCTCCCACTCTCCAGGGTTGTGCATTCCACAGTGGTCTGAGCCCCTAGAGAATTTTAACCAGGAAGCAAGGATCAAGTATATACCCATCTACATTGGCTGTAGCCAGCTCTTACCCACAAGAGTCACCTACTGGCTTGGAGAATTAATGGCACAACATTCTAGGATATCTGCCGACGCAAGTACATAGCACTGGGGAAAGAGTTAAACTTCCCGACCACTGCCACTGTGGCCTCACAGGAGACATTGAGCCTGCTCACATGCCCAATACATCACTACTACAACCAGCATTTGGATAAACCATCATAAAAAGGCTACCTATAACCAAGGAATTTATACGGACACTCTGACACTGAAAATACCCAGAACCAGAGCTCTAACCCTCAGCACAGTTCACTTCTAAGGGATGGGGAAGAGCAGCCCACCAGAGCCCACCTTGGGTAAAAGGCAATGTGGGCATGGTACCAGTCACTGAAGGTAGCACCATCATAACTCAGGAACAGATATGGAGAGGAGGTCATCTCATCCCCCATTCACCCCTCCTCAGTGCACCGTTGAAGACTCAATAGTAGCTCTTTCCATCAGGGCTTGGAAGCATGGACTGAAAGAAATCAATTCTAAGCATTCTATAGTGGTTCCACCTCCACTGAAGGTAAATGTATACTTGAGGAAAATGCTTTTCATACTTCTTTATTGCCTCTGCTTCTGCACCTACCTGCCAGCTCTTACTGTTAAATGCCAACTACTGGACTGCAGCTTGAACTGCACCACCAAACAAAATTACATTGCTACTACAAGCAACATCTGAGAAAGCCACTGTATGAAACTGCCTGCAGCCAAGGAGCCCATACAGAGCGCTGGCACCCTGAAAGCACTCAGAAACTAAGCCAATTAACCATGTTTAATATACACCACAATTATATCTACAAGACAAGAAAGAGTAAAAAATCAAGAAGCCCTATCCAAACAAAAGCAAATTCAAAAAAAAAAAAAAAAAAAAGGAAATATGAGCTCTCTCAGATGAGAAGGAATCAGTGCAATAACTCTGGCAATTCAAAAATCCAGAGTGTTTCATTACCACCAAAAGATCTCATTAGCTTCCAAGTAATGGATCCTAACCAGAATGAAATGTCTGAAATGACAGATACAGAATTCAGAATTTGAATGGCAAAGAAACTCAATGAGATCAAAGAGGAAGTTCAAATCCAACAGAAAAATGATACAAATATTGAAAGACAACACAGTTATTAATAAAAAATGAAACATAACTTCTGGGTTTAAAAAATTAACAATAATTTCAAAATACAGTTGGAAGCCTTAACAACAGATTAGACCAAGCAGAAGAAATAATTTCAGAGCTTGAAGACTGGTCCTTCAAATTAACCAAGACAAAAGAAATAAAGAAAAAAATAATGTAAAAAATAAACAAAGCCTTCACAAAATATCAGATTATGTAAAGGGACTAAATATATGATTTATTGGCATTCTTGATATAGAAGAAACAAAGTAAGCCACTTGGAAAATATGTTTGAGGATATGATTTAGAAGAATATCCCCAGTGTTGCTAGAGAGGTTTACATAATATAAGAAATCCAGAGATCTCCTGCAGGATACTCTACAAAACAACCATTACCAAGGCACATAGTTGTCAGACTACCCAAGGCCATGCAAAAGAAAAAAATATTAAAGGCAGCTAAAGAAAAGGGTCATATTACCTATAAAGGGAAACCCATCAAAGTAACAGCAAACTTCTGACAGAAACCTTGCAAGCCAGAAAAGATTGGGGAATCTTTTTTTTTTTTTTTTTTTTTTTTTTTTTTGATTTTGAGATGGAGTTTTACTCTTATTGCCCAGGCTGGAGTGCAATGGTGCCATCTTGGCTCACCACAACCTATGCCTCCTGGGTTCAAGTAATTCTCCTGCCTCAGCCTCCCCAGTAGCTGGGATTACAGGCATGTGCCACCAAGCCTGATTAATTTTGTATTTTTAGTAGTGACAAGGTTTCTTATGTTGGTCACAGTGGTCTTGAACTCCCAACCTCAGGTGATCCACTGGCCTTGGCCTCCAAAAGTGCTGGGATTACAGGCGTGAGCCACCATGCCCAGTCTGGGGAACCATTTTTAACATTCTAAAATAGAAGAAATGTCAGCCAAGAATTATATATCTTGCCAAAGTAAGCTCCTTAAACAAAGGAGAAATAAAATATTTCCCAGACAAGCAATTCCTAAGGAAATTTGTCACCATCAGACTTGCCCTACAAAAGATGATTAAGGGACTTCTAAACATGGAAATGAAAGAATGATACTTTCTACTACAAAAGCACACATATACACATAGCCCACAGACTCTATAAAGCAACTACACAATTGAGACAGCAAAGCAACTCGCTAATAACACTATGACAGAAAAATATCCTCACACATCAACAGTAATGTCAAACAAATCCCTAACTCATTATATGAAACTAGTATCATTCTGATACCAAAATTTGGCAAGTGCACAACAACAAAAAAGAAAACTATAGGTCTATATACCTCATATAGTTGCAGAACTCCTCAACAAAATACCAGCAAACTGAATCCAACAGCACAACAAAAAGTTAATTCACCTCAATCAAGTGGGCTTCATTCCTGGAATACAAGGATGGTTCAACATGCAAATTAATAGGCATGATTCATCACATAAATATAATTAAAAGCAAAAACTATATGATCATTTTAATAGATACAGAAAAAGCATTTGATAAAATCCAACATTTCTTCATGATAAAAACCTTCAAGAAACTAGACATCAAAGGGATAAACCTCAAAATAATAAGAGCCAACTATGAGAAATCCATCATCAACATCATACTGAATGGGCAAAACCTGGAAGCACTCCTTTAAGAACTGAAACAAGGCAGTGATGTCTACTCTCACCACTTCTGTTTAACACAGTACTGGAAGCCCAAGCCAGAGCCATCAGGCAACAGAAAGAAATAAAAGTCATCCAAATAGGAAAAGAGGAAGTCAAATTATCTGTCTTTGCTGCTGATACGATTCTATGCCTCAAGAATCCTAAATATTCCACCAAAAGACTCCTAGACTTGATAAACAATTTCAGCAAAGTCTCAAGATATGAAATAAACAAGCAAAAATCAGCAGCATTCTATATACTAATAATATTCAAGCTGAGGGTCAAATGAAGAGTGCAATCCCATTTATAATATCCAGATAAAAAATAAAATACCTAGGAATACACCTAATCAAGGAGTTAAAAGATCTCTCTGAGGAGAATTACAAAAACTGTTAAAATAAATTATACATGACACAAACAAATAGAAAGGCATTCCATGCTCATGGATTGGAAGAATCAATATTACCCAAAGCAGTGTTCAAAGCAATCTACAAATTCACCTCTATTTCTGTCAAACTACCAACTTTATATTGCACATAATTAGAAAATACTATTCTAAACTTCTTATATACCAGAAAAAGATCCTGAGTAGCCAAGGCAATGTAGAACAAAAAGAATAGACCTAGAGATATCCCATTATTGCTTCATAGTATATCTCAAGGCTATGGTAACCAAAACAGCATGGTACTGGCACAAAAATAGACACATTAGACCAATGGAAGAGAATAGAGACCCTTGAAAGAAAGCCACACATCCACAACCAATCTTCAACAAAGTCAACAAAAATAAACCACAGGGAAAGGACACCCTATTGAATACATGGTGCTGGAAAAATTGGCTAACCAATATGCAGAAAAATGAAACTGGGCTGTTACCTCTCACAATACAAAATTTAGCTCAAAATTAACTCAAAATGTATTAAACACTCAAATGTCAGGTGTCAAATTATAACAATTATAAAAACTCAACATTAACTCAAAATATATTAAACACTCAAATGTCAGATGTCAAATTATACAACTTCAATAGAAATCCTAGCAAATTATTCTAGGTATTGATATAGGCAAAGAATTTATGATGAAGACTCCAAAAGCAAATGCAACACTTAAAAAAAAAAAAAATCGGCAAATGGGACTTAATTTAACCAAAGAGTTTCTGCACAGCCAAAGAAACTCTCCAAAAGAACAAGCAGACAACCTACAGAATAAGAGAAAATATTCATGAACTATGCAGCCAACCAAAGACTAATATCCAGAATCTATAAGGAACTTAAGTGAATCAGCAAGAAGAAAACAAACAACTCCATCAACAGGTGGGCAAAGGGCATGAAGAGACATTTCTCAAAAGAAGACATACAAGTGGCCAACAAACATGAAAAAATGCTCAACATTACTAACATCAAAGAAGTGCAAATTAAGACCACAATAAGATATCTTACACCAGTCAGAATGGTAACCGTATAACCGTATTTAACTTTATGAGAAATAGCCAAACTATTTTCCAGAAAGGCTGTATTTTTTTTTTTTTTTTTTTTTTTTTGAGACGGTGTCTTGCTCTGTCGCCGGGCTGGAGTGCAGTGGCCGGATCTCAGCTCACTGCAAGCTCCGCCTCCTGGGTTCAGGCCATTCTCCTGCCTCAGCCTCGGGAGTAGCTGGGACTACAGGCGTCCGCCACCTCGCCCGGCTAGTTTTTTGTATTTTTAGTAGAGATGGGGTTTCACCGAGTTAGCCAGGATGGTCTCGATCTCCTGACCTCGTGATCCGCCCGTCTCGGACTCCCAAAGTGCTGGGATTACAGGCTTGAGCCACCGCGCCCGGCCCAGAATGGCTGTATATTTTATGGTACGTTTTACTGTACCATTTTACTAGCAATGTATTGTTACTAGCATCATATGAGAAATCCAGTAGTTCTACATTTTTACCAGCACTTTGTATTAGCAGTATGTTTTTGAAATAATTAGTCATTCTAATAACTGTGTTTTGGTGTCTTATTATAGCTTTAAGTTTCACCAAAGGCTAGTGATGTTCAACATCTTTTCATGGCATATCTGTCATTCCTATATCCTGTGTGGAAAAATGTTCAAACTTTTGCCCTTTTTGTAGTCAACCTGGGTTTTTTTTTTCCCTTACTGTTGAGTTTTAAAAAATTATTTATATACTCTGGATTCAAGTCTTTTGTCAAATATGTAATTTGAAAATAATTTATCTAAATGTATGCCTTGTCTTTTTGTCATTTTAACAGGGGTGTTTGCAAAGCAAAGTATTTAAATTTTGATGAAGTTTAACTTAGTGATATTTTTAATAGATCATGCTTTTGGTGACATGTACAATAACTCATTATCTAATTTTAACAATAGATTAAAACTAGTGAAAAATGCATTTTAAAACAAAAATTACAATGAAAATTTTTTTGAGAGAAAAATGAACATATATGAATGTATATTTGTATACTATATAAATACATATAATTGTAATGATCATGTATACATATAAATATACATACCTATGTACACATAGCCACAAAATAAATTTGCTAAATAAATTGCAAGGAAAGGAAAATATTCAATACCCACTGAAATTTTGACAATTGCCAGACTATATGCCTAGATTTATAATAATAAATTTAGAAACTTGAGGGCAATAAATATTGTTTATTTGTTTTGAGATGGAGTCTTGCTTTGTTGCCCAGGCTGGAGTGCAGTGGCATGAACTCAGCTCACTGCAACCTCTGCCTCTGGCTTCAAGCGATTCTCCTGCCTCAGCCTCTTGAGTAGCTGGGATTGCAGGCGCACACCACCACGTCCAGTTAATTTTTGTATTTTTAGTAGAAATGGGGTTTCACCATGTTGGTCAGGCTGGTCTTGAACTCCTGACTCAAGTGCTCCGCTTGCCTTGGCCTCCCAAAGTGCTGGGATTACAGGAATGAGCCACTGGGCCCAGCCCAAAAAATGGTTTTCTAAGAAAATTTATACTATTAAATGTAAAGTCTAAGTAATACAATAATAATGTGGAAAATGTAGTAATTAAACATATTCCTGCTGAAAAGGAAAACAATACATGGGCCATTATTAATATTTCAAAAAACCTGTAAATTTCTGCATTTTACATAATTTTAAAATGAAAAATGAGAACAAAATTTTCTACTTACCTAAAAATAATGCAGTTATGATTGAAACCAAATCATGACAAAGTAGCAAAATGGAGACATAAATGACTAAAAAATTTATATTATACTTAACAAAATGTGAAATAAAGACAGAAAATGTCAATTACAGTGATCGAATGAAGTTAATACTAAAAATGAAAAAAAATCTAAATTTCCAGAAATCTACTAAAAGATTTACTAATTTGATTAATATGTCAAATAAAAATCTAGAAAGTTACAATTACCTCAATATATTCCATAAAGGTATATAATACAATTCAAAAATACATCAATGGCATATAAGAGTTTTAATAGTATTATGATAATATTTATTAAAATCATACATGAGGAATATATGATTTCTATATGTGTATATATATACCACATACTGGTAACTAGCATCATGATTAATATTAAAACATGAGACACTTTCTCATTTAAATGAGAAACAAAGAGAGGACATTTGCAATAATCATTATTATTTAAAATTATTATGAAAATGTAAAAGATATAAATACTGGAAGTAGAAAGAAAGAAATTATTATTTGCAAATCATGTGATTTTATATTCGAAAAGTTTTAAGAAAAGCAGCAACAATTAGAATTAGCGAACCAATTAAGTAATGGGACCAATCACACAATATTCAAATAGAATTTTCTAATATAATAATAACTCTTCAGATATATAATACAGAAAATGATTACCTTAACAATAACAAAACTGTACATATTAATATTAATATTTCATGCATACAAAATATTAGAGAACAAATATCACAAGAAATGGACACATATTGCATAAAAGATATAAAACTATATAAAAACTTGGAAGAAGACAACTAATTGTAGAGCAATATCTACATACATATGGCTAAATAACATACTATTGAAAAAAGACAATTTTCCTCAAATTAACCAATACATTTGAGTTACACGGAAAATCCCAATATGACTTTGTTTTTATTTCCTTTTAAGAATTGATAAAAATAATTTTATCCAAAAAAGTAAATATGCAAAAGTGGCTAGAAAAAATAATAAAGGAAGCATAATGAATTTGGTTTAACCTAATATTGAAATATATTGAGTGAATCACAGAAAATGGTAGAACCTCCCTTCACAAAGAAAACAATAACAATTATAAATATATATTCACCTAACAATGGAGTCCCCTCAAAAATGAAGCAAACATTGACAGAATTGAAGGCAGAAATAGAGAGTTCTACAATAATAGTTGGAGACTTCAATACCTCACTTTTAATAATGGATCTAGACTGAAGATCAATAAAGAGACTGAATATTCAAACAACATCATAAACCAACTACACCTAACAAACATGAAAAACACTCTCCCCAACAACTGCGGAACATACTTCTTCTCAAGTGCACATGAAACATTCTCTAGGATAGACACTGTATTAGCACATAAAACAAGTCTTAATAAATTTAAAGAGACTATAATCATAAAAGGTTCCATTCTCCAAGAACAATAGAATGAAGTTAAAAATCAGGAAGAGAAGGAAGCATAGATAATTTGCAAACATGTAGAATTAACCAACATACTCTTAAACAACCAATGGGTTGAAAAAGAAATTATTAGGAATATTAGAAAAGATAGTTTGAGACAATGAAAACAAAACTACAACAAACAATTGAATGTATTAAAATCTGTGCTGAGAGAAATTTATAGCTGTAAACAACTACATTAAAAAATATAGATCTCAGATTAACAACTTAACTTCAAACCTTAAGACACTAGAAAATGTAATCAAACCTAAAACTAGCAGAAGGAAAAAAATAACAAAGATTAGAGCAAAGACAAATAAAATAGAGAACAGGAAAACAACAGAGAAAATTAATAAAAATAAAAATTGCCTTTTTGAAAGGTTAACAAAATTGGCAAACGTTTTAGCTAGACTGACAAAGAAAAAAGAGAAAAAACTCAAATTAATAAACTCAGAAGTGGAAGTAGGGACATCACTACCAATATTTCAGAAATTCTAAGAATTATAAGAGAATACTATGAATAATTGTACACCAACAGGCTAGATAGTCTAGACAAAAGGAACACAATTCTAGAAATGCCTAAACTGCCAGTAACAAAAATTTTAAAAACACATAAATTGAACTTCATAAAAATTGAAACTTTTATGCAGTAAAGGACATTATGAATACAGTGAAAAGGAAATCTACAGGACAGAAAAAAGATTTTCATATTATATATCTGACTTAGTTTAGTATTCAGACAATATACATAACTATTACAACTCAACAACAAAAAAAACTAAAAAAATGAGCAATGGATTTGAATAGACATTTCTCTAAAGAAAATATGCAAATTTCCCACAAGTATTTGAAAAGATATTTAACCTAATTAGTCGTTAAGAAAATGAAAATGAAAACCATGAAATATAACGTCACACCCACTAATAATCAATAATAATAATAATAATGGAAAATAACAAGTGTTGGCAGGAATGTGGATAAATGAAAAACATTTTACATTACACTATATAATGGTACAATTGTTGTAGAAAGTTTGGTGATTTCTCAAACAGTTAAGCATAGAACTGCTGTATATTCCAGAAATTTCCTTCTAACTCTATACTCAAGAGAAATGAAACACAAGCCCACATAGAAATTAGAACATTAATATGAATGAGTATAGTGGCATTATTCATAACAGCCAAATTTACAAACAACCTAAATGTCCATTAATGCATGAATGGATTAACAAATTATGGTATACACACACAAGAAATATTATTCAGCCATAAAAATAAAGTAAGTATTTATACATGCTACAACTTGTCTAAACTTGAAAAACATTATGCCAAGTCAAAGTTTAAAGCCAGACACAAAATGTAACATAATGTCCAATTTCTTTTAAATGACACACCTAGGATAAGCAAACTCACAATCACAGAATGCAGACAGAGGTTGCCAGGGCTGAGGAGAGGGACTGGATGGAGTCTGATTTCAAAATAAGATTATAAATTATTTGGTGATAAGATCAGTGGCATGGTCCAATTTTGTATTTCTCCTCCAGTTATGAGCGCCATAACTGAATTAAGGGTAAGACCTCATAAACTTCCCGAACTGAATTGAACTAAGGCCAAACTGGGCCGTAGGAACTTTGTACAAAGCTACCTTCAGACTTTAACTTATATCTTACATAAACTTTAATATGCCTTTGGGGATTATATTACTTAATCACTATGTTAAGTTTAAATATACAACTTAAAACTGCTGATTCCCTTCATTTCTAACTTAAGCCAGTAAAACAAGCATATAGGGAGTGCCTGCTTTGTAGTTGGCAAGGCACCTAGGGGCTGGGAAGATGAGGGAACATAGGCTGAGAATGCAACCAAGTTTAATGCATGGGAAGCACTTTCATCTCTTTGCACTAAAGGCCCTGTTCTACCTGCTTCTCTCACTTTCTTACTAATTACTTCTGTAAGCACCATCTCAATAAATTATGTGTGCATGAATCCTCATTTCAGGCTCTGCTTCTAGTTATGCTATTTTAAGTCCCCGTGCACATATGTATCCCTAAACTTCTTCTTTTTTTTTTTTTTTTTTTTTTTTTTTTTTTTTTTGAGATGGAGTCTCGCTCTGCTGCCCAGGCTGGAGTGCAATGGCCAGATCTCAGCTCACTGCAAGCTCCGCCTCCTGGGTTTACGCCATTCTCCTGCCTCAGCCTCCCAAGTAGCTGGGACTACAGGCGCTCGCCACGTCGCCCGGCTAGTGTTTTGTATTTTTTTTTTTTTAGTAGAGACGGGGTTTCACCGTGTTAGCCAGGATGGTCTCGATCTCCTGACCTCGTGATCCGCCCATCTCGGCCTCCCAAAGTGCTGGGATTACAGGCTTGAGCCACCGCGCCCGGCCGTATCCCTAAACTTCTTTGCTCTTCTTTGTGTAAGTAGGAGCATTGCAGGGGCACTCACTGAACAGGTGCATTGTTCTCTGAGGAGCACAGCTGCGGATGTGTGAGCGATGAAGGGAGACACTGCGTCCTGTAGCTGCCGTTGACACAGGAGGAGAGGTTATATAGATATGGCAAATGAAGTCAAGGCTCAGAAAGCTTAATGGTCTTTTTCTGCTTTGTAACTGTGATAAATAGTGGGGATGAGATTAAAACGCATTGCTGTCTAAATGCTCATTCCTAGCCTCATTCTACTGTACCTCCCTGCACACTTCAATTACAACTAATTAGAACTGACCTAAGGAATAGTGTAGGCTTAAAACCAGCCCCCAGCAGGTGTTTCCTTTAGTACAGGGCTCTTACAAAACATGTGATGATTCTCCTTGCTCCAGTGCTCATAAATCCCCGATTTCTCTCTTTCCTCTCCTCCAAAATTCACACCCCAAGTCTTCACATCATCCATGTAAATATTTGAGCAATTTCAAACGGTTTTCCTTTAAAATATTGCAACAAAATTTACACCCAGATTCCAAGTAAACAATATGGGCAGAGTTCAGTTCAGGCACCTCTTCTCCTTGTGTCAACAGCAACTACAGGAAGCAACTTCTGCCTTCATTCCTCACACATCCCCAGCTGTTTTCCACAGAGAACAATGCACCTGTTCAATGAGTGCCCTTGCAATGCTCCCAGTTACACAAGAAGAATCCTGGTACAAAAGGCTGTCTCTGGTTCATTCCAGAATATAGGAGGAGATTATTTCTCTTGTCTGTGGTTCATTCCAGAATACAGGAAGAGTTTGGCTCTTTTGCCAGACACTTCACAGTGATCCTCAGCTCCAGCCACAAATTCCAGCATGGCAGCACTTCACGGGTTGCAAGGGTAAAGCCAAGCAGAACCATGCCTACCTTGGCTGTCCCATGAACGAAGACTGAATATAATAATATGAATTGGCTGTGCTCATCACAGTAAAATTCTCTTTTTCTCATTTGCAAATACTCCTTCTCTCAAGTAAAATGACATTCACTTTCAGAATAGTGCCCCTGAAAGAATTCATAAAAGGAAAATGTTGAGTAAAGACGGACCATTGTCAACAAGGTGTACTTTCTCTTCATTCAAATGAGGAAGACAAGAAACAAATCAGCTACATTCTCATTCCTCCAGAGCAGTCCCTATAGCTTGGATTAGAAATGTTTCTTTTAAAACAAGGGGCAAAATGATGCATTTCCACTTTTTGTCATCTAAAGCTCACAGATTACTATTTTGTTTGTTTGTTTACTATTGACTAAGTCTCACTTGTTTTTATTTATCAAGGGTCTTAGGAGTAGTGTATCACGGACACACCAAGCCTGCTCCTACCTCATGGTGTTTGGAACAGCTGTTCCTTCTAACTGAAATACTCTTCCCTTCAGGCTCATTTCTGCAGAGTTAATGTTCTTACCCCCTTCAAGCCTGTGCTTAAATTTTATTTGCTCAATGAAGCCTACCCCCTTTCTATTGAATTCTGCGTCTCTGCTTCCCTCTGGCATTTAATTACTCTTCATCAGGCTCTACTGTGCACCTTCGTTGGCATTCATTATTTTCTAATATGCTGTATAGATTATTTATTTTGCTTATTGTTGATTATCCATTTCTCCTACACTAATAGGTAAGCTCCTAAAAGACAAACTCCCTGTTCATGTTGTTCCTTGTAGTGTATGTCAGTATCTGCTGCTCTGACACCCCCATTTCCTCCCCCTACATCTTTATGACTACAGCACTCATTCCCCAGCTCCTGGGAATGATGGAAGCTGACAGCTCCAGAGATTCTCTCTCTTGGATCTGCTTCATTTTGCCCATTGTCATGCTCTTCCCCAGGAACATTCTATGTGCAGTGACTTGTGGATGCAAAGGTACAAAGACTCAAATTTGTTACCTCAATTCAGGAAAACTCTGAAGGGCATCCAAGGTCCACAGCTCTGTGGTAGGTGAGCTGAGGCCTCTGCTGCAACTGCTCCATGGACCCACTTCTCTCTTCTCAGTCTTATTTCCCTTCCTTCCACACGTGTCAATCCTAACAATATGACCCCCAAACTTCCTGCTCCTCTAATATTTATTTTGGTCTATTTCCTGAACACTTACAAGATTATCAGGCAGGACATAGCTGCCTAATAAATATTGAATGCATGAATGAATGTAAATACAAAAACAATCTCTCATACAAAACCTCTGTGTTGACAACCAACGTATCTGTGCATACCTTCTTACAGGTCAGATTGGAATTTTCCAGTGAGGCACTTTTCCACTCAACAATATTTATTAAGCATCTTATGCATCTGGTGAAGATACACCAGTGAATTAAAGGGACAAAATCTCTTCCCCATGAATCTAAGATTCTCACAGTGGAGTCAGAAAATATGCAAACAAAAATTATATAATAGGATATTGGTTAGTGCCAAGAGTCCTGAGGATATTACAGAGTGATGTTGTGGGAATGAGAGTGGTATCTGAAAATGGGCAGTCGGGTAGGGCCCTCTGATGATGTGAGATCAGCTAAGACAAAAGTAAAAGGAAGGAACGAGTCACACATATGTCTGGGTTAAGAATGTTCCATGATGAAACACAGTTACAGCATGTGAAAAAGCCCTGGAGGAGAAATGTACTTGGTGTTTTGAGAAAAAAGCAAGGGGGGCTGGAATGGAGTGAGCAAAGTGGGGAATAGCCAGAGAATATGGGTGCATTTGGAGCAACAGCCAGTTGCCAGACCAGGCAGGGCCTGTTGAGAATCTGGCATTTTACTGTGTGATGGGATGACTTTGAAAGGTTTTGAGTAGGGAGGGGGCATGAATAGACCTGTATTTTAAAGGAATCCCATTCTCTAACTGCTTCTGGTAATTTGGGACATGTACCAACACCCTGCAAAGTTTCCCCATGGCATATACAGTAGTTGCTCAGTGGAAACTCACAGGACAATGTCCCTTGGTGCCACTATTCACTACTTTTGACTGTCACAGAGACCCTAAATACATTGAATTCTGTGTCACTTTTGGATCAACCCACACATTTCCAGAGCCTACCATGTGTCAGGGACACACCTTATTTAATCCCCATAATCTTTAGAAGTTGGCATTATGATCTCCGTTTGCAGATGAGAACGCTGAGATTCACAGAAGCTGAAGGACTTACCCAACTTTGCACAGCTAGCGAGTGACACAGATATTATTGAACTCACGTCCTCATTATATAGCTTATACTTCTTTTTTAGACGGAGTCACTCTCTGTTGCCCAGGCTGGAGTACAATGGTGTCATCTCAGCTCACTGCAGCCTCCACCTCCTGGGTTCAAACGATTCTCCTGCCTCAGTCTCCTGAGTAACTGGGATTACAGGTGCCCACCACAACACCCAGCTGAGTTTTGAATTTTTACTAGAGATGAGGTTTCACTGTGTCGGCCAGGCTGGTCTTGAACTCCTGACCAAAAATGATCCACCTGCCTCGGCCTCCCAAAGTGCTGGGGTTACAGGGGTGAGCCATTGCGCCTGCCCATATCTTATACTTTTTATACAAAACCTGCCACATGTATTTGCTCTCCTCTTTTATAGTCTCAGATGGAGTAGAAGGTAATAAGAGAAATGACCATTCATTGTGCACAGTGTTAAGAAACTTAGACACAGCATTTGAATTGGCCCCCAAACAACTTTATGAGTAGGTATTATGGTCCCTATTTTATAGATGAAGACATTGTGATATAAAACCATGTATTCAAAGTGTGGTATATTGACTGGCATCATCAGTACCACCTGGGAGCTTGTTAAAAATGAAGAATCTATAGTCTCAACCTATAAAACAGAAATGATAACAGCTTCTTTATATATTAGTGCTTCCACTTTTCATTGTAACACTAAGCAAGAAATTTACATTCTCTTTACAAATGCAGATTACAGTTCAGGTCTACTAACATTTTATTACCCAAAGCAGGTCACCCAGCCAAGCCCAGCATCAATGCCTGGACACATTCTTTGCCCACAGTAAAAGAGAAAGTAGAGAATAGTTGCTAAATGCTAAAAACAAACTGTTACAGAGGTTATTAAAGAATTGTAGCCATTTTCTTTAATCAGCTTTCTTAATGCATAATAAAGGTCTTTGCAACTATTTTGTGGGTATTCTACTAAATTTAACTGTTTATCAAAGGATCATTTTTTAAACATGTGCAATGCCATCTCTGGAAGAAATTCTGACAGGTACAATTTTCTATATCTCCTATCCCCAGACAGGCCTTAGCATAAAATGGCACCTCAGCTGCCTGGATGGACTACCCATTAATCCAGCTCTGTTCCTATTCTAAGGGAAGATTAAAGGCTCTTGGCCAAGATTAATGATTGTGCATTAAATCAGTTGGACTCCTAGCCACCCTTTCTTTCTATGAGGTGCGTTAACTTTTAGAAAATGTATTGAACTAGAAACTATCCCCAGTCAAGAAACTGAATATTACCAGAATAATGAAAACCCTCCCCTAAGTCTCTCTTCCTGTCACTGTGCCCCCAAAAAGGTATCACTATCTTTACTCTGGTTAACACAGATTGGTTTTGCCTTTTTCTGTGCTTTAGATAAAAGGAGTCACGGACTACGTGCTCTTGTCTTACTTCTTTCACTTAACATGCTTCTGAAATTCATCTGTATTTTTGCATATAGTTGTGGATCATTACTTCTCATTCCATATAGCATTAATTTATCTATATATTTTATATAAATATGGACAATTTGGAAACTTCTACTAGATTTTAGCCACTAGGACCAGTGCTTCTGTGAATATTCTACTATATCTTTTGTTGAACTTATGGACACATTTTCTCTGGGTATACACTTATAAGTAGAATTGTTGGATGTAGGATTTGCATATGTTCGGCATTAGTAGATTCTTCCAGCTTGTTTTAAGAGTCTATTTTTAAGTTTAATAAGAGGGTGATGTAGACTTAGTCATAGGTACATGTGGCTACACTTCGCTTATAACTTTGTGATTTTCCACTTTAAACTTAACAAGTCTATTTATCTCTGGGCCTAAGCTATTCTTTAGTTGCAAATTAGGCAGTTTTGAAAGCTGCTCTAGCTTCTTCAGCTCCCTGGGGCTCTATCCAGTGTATTACTCACAGATTGGTAAGAGATGAAGGTCCTTGCCACCAACATTATCATGCACAGAGAAAGTTCCTAACACATAATCGCCCAGTATTCCTCTAAGAATTGATAATGTGTCTGGAAAATTACTATTCTTTTAGGGACCCAATGATGCTGCAGAGAGGGCCAAGCCTTGTTCAAGCATTGTGCTAATGACATGAGTCTCTGCCAGGGGAATAGAGGTTCTGCCTCCTTCCTGATGTTTGCATACTCCTCTTTGTCAAGGGAGATAGTCTCAGGCATTAGGATATGGAGGAAACCAGAGCCTTTGGAGGAAGGAGCTAGATAAAGAGAAAGACACCCTATTCCTATCTAAAACCCCTATTTCACCATTCCTTAAGGCTCCAAGATAAAGTACCTGCCAACTTTGCTGAGAGTCAAAGTTTTTTTTTGTTTTGTTTTTTGTTTTTGTTTTTTTCTCAATGTCTCTCATGAGTTACAAATTATAGATTTATCCAAGAGAATCTAGAATAGAGAGAGAACAAATACTAAGTTAGGGGTCACCCTTCAAAGGGCATTAGCTGTCAAATGAAGGTTACCAATGGGAGTCAAAGACAAGACACACAGAGGAAAACATCATCACAGCACCTTGTATCAGGTTGAGTTTTTACACCCCTTTCTTGCTGTCTGTTTTTGTTTCTATGTGAGTACAAAAGCCATTTAGAGAGCTTCTTCACAGAGCATCCACTATGGTAGAGAAGATGTAGAAAATATTCAGGAAACAAGATGTAAATAAAATATAAATTATGAAGCAGAATGATTCATAAGAATATAAGAAAGCGAGTGTTTTTGACCCTACAAATTATTTCAACAGAGAGGTAGCAAATTTGGCATTGAAATAGCCCAAAGACACAGCTATATCTTAAAGTATATGTTTAAAAACATGTGTTTAAATAAACATTTAAGTGTGCCTTTTAATACAGCTATTTTATTATGTATGGCAAATGGACTCTCTAGGAGTAGTGGTCAGGACTCCAGAAGGAATTAGTTGCACACTCAAGTGGGGAAGTTGAGGACAGTTAAAGGAACATGTTTACAAGGTGGTGGGCACGATTAAGAGAAACAAGGAATTGTGAAGCCTCTGGAGCTAGCAATAGTGAGGGGCTCTTTATCGTTCCTAAGATGGAATGGGCTAAGGGAGGAAGAAACAACTAGCACCTAGGAGCTGTGGCTGGAGGTAGAATCTCAGCCAACTTGCAGTAACCTGGCACAGGGGCAGCCAAATTGCACTTTGCTCCCTCCCTCCAATCTCCTATTGGATGGATCCACCTGAAAGCCAGGAGGCATGGGGCCCACTGATTCAGACAATAAAGATCTTCCTTGACCTCAGGTGAAAAACAGAGAGATCGGCAAAAGTAGATCCATCCTATGAATAGTCGCATTTCTCAAGAAATGAAACAAAGTTCTTCAGGTAGATCATGTTTTTTAAAAAGCATACCTATTTTACTGTTATTATTTAATGTTCATTAAGCACTTCTGGCTCATTAAGCATTCATTAATTAGGATCTAATTCTGCATGCTCCTTTTCCAAGCTATAAAAATCAGCAGGTTTTTTTTTATTTTTTTTTTTCAGCTGCTTTTATCTGACTAAAATAATGGGTTCTTTTTTCAACAAACGGGTGGAGGGTTATATAAAAACTCTGAGAAAACACTGACAATCAGCTTCAAAAGGTGAACACAAAATTTACTGAAGAATCTATAATTATATTAGGATTTTACAGAGAAAGATATTATCTTTTAGCTCCATAACTATATTTAGAGGCTAAAATACCTGGTTATATCCTATTCAGTCTCCACTATTGATTTAGGAATTTATGCAACTATTTATTCTCCTGCTCAATAGAAAAGATTGCTTCCCATAGCAACCCCTGAATTAGCATTCAGCTTCTTGGTTACAGAACACCTTCCTAAAGGTGAAGATATCTCAATGTGCAAGGTGAACCTAATTTCTTATTAAATATAATTTTAAGGGGGAAAGTTGTTGTATAAAAACTCATAACAAAGAGAGAGCAACCCAAACTGGAAGCTAGCAACTGTTTAAGCCTCTTTTGCAATTATTTAATCTGGGTGTCTTTCCTGACTCTGGGCATTCTGCTCCTTTTGCACGTTTGTAAGCTAAGATGTGTGGGAAATAATAAAATATTATGCACAACCCATACCCCACACAGGAAGCTTGCTGTTCTCTGTGGGAAGTTTTAACTTAGGTCAGCTTCACCTTAGAATTATTTTTCTTTCTTTCTTTGAAGAAGGCAGATTCCTGGTCCTGCCACTCAAATTTTCAAAGTGAAAATATTTGGTCTAATTTTCCAATGTGTTTCCTTGATGTCGATCAAGTGTCTGAAACATTAGTGATTGTTTTTACCTTGTACAGTGAAGTGAGGTAGCATTTTAATTAGGGAAGAAAAAGACCAACTTGTGCTCAAAAGTTCAAAGCTTTTGTGACGGAGCTCAGAGAGATTGAGGCCAGGAAGTCACGATTTGTGCATCAATGATCAGATCATCTGAGCCCTTTGTAGAGAAGTAAAAACTTGCTTCCCCTACCCTTCTAGGTTCTTTGGTTGGGCTACAAATTAAATTGGCATGAGGCAGATTCACAGGAGAAATATAAACAATTACATATATAGGCACTGGAGTCCCCAAAAGTATGAGACTCAAAGATTGGTCAGATGATTGAAGCTTATATAGTTTCCTGAGCTATAGAAAAAAAAAATTACAGCTTAGGGCTTCTTGGGGGTGATGCCCACACAAGTTAAGAGAGGATGACAAGAAAAAATGTATGATGAGTAGAGGTGGTCTTGTTATGCAGGTAAAATTTCTCGGGTAATAGAAGTTGTCTGGGAGAGGAGGCGGCTCAGGGGACATGAGACTGCAGTGGTGGTAGTAGGAAGATGTCAGGCAGGGATGAGCAGCAGGAGCAAACTATTGCCAAGGACCTGGTGGTGACCAAGTATAAGATCGGGGTGAGTGGGAGGCGCGGTGCAACATGGCCAACCGAGTACTTCGGACCTTGGTGGAAGCATCTAGCTCAGGTGTGTCAATACTGAGCCTGTGTGAGAAAGGTCATGCCATGATCATGGAAGAAACAGGGAAAATCTTCAAGAAAGAAAAGGAAATGAAGAAAGGTATTGCTTTTCCTACCAGCATTTCAGTAAATAACTTTGTATGTCACTTCTTCCCTTTGAAGAGCAGCCAGGATTATATTCTCAAGGAAGGCGACTTGGTAAAAATTGACCTTGGGTTCCATGTGGACGGCTTAATCGCTAATGTAGCTCATATTTTTGTGGTTGATGTAGCTCAGGGGACCCAAGTAACAGGGAGGAAAGCAGATGTTATTAAGACAGCTCACCTTTGTGCTGAAGCTGCCCTATGCCTGGCCAAACCTAGAAATCAGAACACACAAGTGACAGAAGCGTGAAACAAAGTTGCCCACTCATTTAACTGGATGCCGATAGAAGGTATGCTGTCACACCAGTTGAAGCAGCATGTCATCAATGGTGAAAAAAACATTATCCAGAATCCCACAGACCAGCAGAAGAAGGACCAAGAAAAAGCTGAGTTTGAGGTATATGAAGTATATGCTGTGGATGTTCTCGTCAGCTCAGGAGAGGGCAAGGTCAACCATGCAGGACACAGAACCACTATTTACAAATGAGATCCCTCCAAACAGTACGGACTGAAAATGAAAACTTCACGTGCCTTCCTCAGTGAGGTGGAAAGGCATTTTGATGCCATGCCGTTTACTTTAAGAGCATTTGAAGATGAGAAGAAGCCTTGGATGGGTGTGGCGGAGTGCACCAAGCATGGACTGCTGCAACCATTTAATGTGCTCTATGAGAAGGAGGGGGAATTTGTTGCCCAGTTTAAATTTGCAATTCTGCTCATGCCCAGTGGCCCCATGCAGATAACCAGTGGTCCCTTTGAGCCTGACCTCTACAAGTCTGAGATGAAGGTCCAGGATGCAGAGCTAAAGGCCCTCCTTCAGAGTTCTGCAAGTCAAGAAACCCAGAAAAAGAAAAAAAAGAAAGGCTTCCAAGACTGCAGAGAATGCCACCAGTGGGGAAACATTAAAAGATAATGAAGCTGGGGACTGAGGTGGGTCGCATTTCCCCAGCTTGCTACTTTTGCCTCATCCCCTTCCCACCACACCCCAGACTTTGTGAAGTACAGTTCTTCTACTCCACCTAGGACCCCCAGCAGAGCAGGGGGTCTCCCTTTCTCCCCGACCCCAGTTCCCCAACCCACTCCTTTCCAACAACAACCAGCTCCAACTGACTCTAATCTTGGGAGGTGAGGCTTCCCAACCACGGAAGACTGCATTAAATGAAAAAAAGAAATTAAATAATAAAATCAGGAGTTAAAAAGAAAAAGTTGTCTGGGAGCAGCCTTCAGATAATTGTTAATAGTCTGTCTGGGCATGAGTCAACCTCCAGTCTTCTCTCTTGCAATTTGAGTTCATCTTCCCTGGTTGACAAGATTACAGGGGAAGGGATTCATGACAATTGAGTCTTTTTTGAAGAATCTCTTCCTTAGGCAGATACAGAAGGTAAGAAAAGCCCTTCTTTTGCATTTGTCGTTCCCCAGATGCACTCGATATGTTGCTGTTCCTCAAATGCCCATTGATATGTTGAAATAATCAGCATACCAAAGCCATAGATTTTGGGGTGATTAAACTTCCTCTCAGTTTTGGAGTTCCGCTGGTTAAAAGAAGCTAGTTCTGGCTGGGTTCGACTTCTCACACCTGTAATCTCAACATTTTGGGAGGCTGGGGCGGGTGGAACACTTGAGTCAGGAGTTCAAGACCAGTCTGACCAACATGGTGAAACCCCATCTCTATTGAAACTACAAAAATTAGCTGGGCGTGGTGGCGGGGGCCTGTAATCCCAGCTACTCGGGAGGCGGAGGCAGGAGAATCACTTGAACCCAGGAGGTGGAGGTTGCAGTGAGCCAAGATCGCGGTATTGCACTCCAGCCTGGGCAACAGAGAGAGACTGTGTCAAAAAAAAAAAAAAAAAAAAAAAAAAGCTAGCTCGAAAGAGCTTATAATACTGCTCATGGCTAAAGATATAAAGATAATACTGAAAGTGGCTAGGTGTGATGACTCATGCCTGTAATCCCAGCACTTTGGGAGGGTGAGGCGGATGGATCACTTGATATCAGGAGTTTGAGACCAGCCTGACCAACATGGTGAAATGCCATCTCTACCAAAAATATAAAAATTAGCTGGGCATGGTGGCAGGTGCCTGGAGGCTGAGGGAGTAGAATTGCTTGAACCTGGGAGGTGGATGTTGCAGTGAGCCAAGACAGTGCCACTGCTCTACAGCCTGGGTGACAAGAGCAAGACTCCATTAAAAAAAAGAGAAAATACTGAAAGTTGACCCTGAAATTGTTAGTGACTTTGATGCACTGTTTCAACTCTAGAAAAGTTTTTACCCCACAGAGACAATGGCTGAACAGAAAAAATAAAATAAATGCTGCGACTCAGTTACCTCAGGTGATTTGGCAGATGACAGTAATTAAGAGAGGGAGACCAGTTGTTTTATCCAGGGAATTGTATTGGAGAAAGAGGGGCTGAAAAATGGGATAGAAGTATGCATCCAAATAGAAGCTCTTTCTCCTTTATGCTTTATGTCCAGAGCCTGCTTGGACCCCATGAAGCAGGCTAGAGGCTTGAGTGAGAACATCATTTCTGACTGAAGCCAGAGCAATATACTGGGTCTCCCACATATATTTTTATCCTGGATACTTTTCCCCAATGATATGCCCTGGATTTTTCTTTCAAATTAAATTGCCCTCTTTTAGCCTTGATCAAAAGTGAGAATCTGGGCCCTTGACAGATATATTGCTATTAATTTTTTTTGGAGGTGTAGCCTAGCAAGGAGGGGTCTCATCTTCTGAGGAAACCTCAGCATTGATGAGTACTGACTGAGAGAGGATCATCAAGGTTCACTCAGATGAACGAGATAGGATGGGAAATCCACTTACAAATGGATTTAACCCAGGCCTTCTGCAGTTATCAGGGACATGTGGTATCAAACAATAGAATGAGCAATTTATGGGTGACTGAAATATTAGTATTGTCAATATTATTTTCAGCTGTTATCATTGTTATACAGTTCTTACTAGCTTCTTTAGACCAATGGTATTCAAACTTTAGTGTACACCATCATCGCTGAAGATTTAAGAGTTCCACTTCCTGTGATTTGGTCTTGAGCAAAATCTGGGAATTTGCATTTTAACAAGCTCTTGGGTGATGCCATTGTGCTGGTTGTGAGCTGCAGTCTGAGGAGCACTGAGGCAACTCATCTGCTGACCAGTGGTTGGACCCAGGGGTCTGTTTTTAAAAGCATCCAGGTTATAACCAATTCTCACTAAAGTTTGAGAAAAGCTGTTTTAAACCACTGGTTCTCAGACTTAACTAAACATTGCACCCACATGAGCAGTTGCTTAAAGAATGCCAATGCCTGGGTCTCACCCGGCTGATTCTGATGAAATTGGAGTGGGAAGCAGCCTGACGTGGGATTATTTGAAGCTCCCGAGATCACTGTAATGGGCAGCCAAGGTTGAAAACCATTTGTAGACCATGCCTTCATTCCTGGATTGCAAGACTACACGATCTGCAATTTGTACTTTCCAGTATGTCGCTATGGTAGAAAAAGAGATGGGTAAAATTCTAGCATCTGAAAGGAAATAATCTTTGCCAGGCTTGCATGAATTTGATCCCAGCTTATCTTACATATTGTACAGACTGTGAGTAATGAAGGGCTCAATTTGAAAGAGCTGGGAGTGAGTCAGCCGGAAGAGGTAGAAATTTGGGCAAAAGAGCAAGTTCTATAAATCTGTAGAAGTGAAACCCATTTAGTTACCTCCAAAGGGCCAAATGTTCTGCTTAAAATGCTCCAATAGAGCATTGAATTTCACAGCTGTCTGTAGCTTTGAGGCCAAATTCTCATTCCCTAAAGTTAGAAAACAGAAGTAGGAGCAGTACCAAAAAGCCGTACATACTACTGAGATATTAATTAAGCCCCAAAGACTTCAAGGACCCCTGTCTGGTCTTCCTAAATGCACTACTCTTTGCCAATGGATGCAAACAGATTTCTCTTGATCTTCCCCATACTTGACCCAGATCTCTAAGTCTAAATATTATTACCATAAAAAGATGTCAACATTTTAAATTCCAGATAATAGATTCCTCAAAAATGAACCCACATATTTTTGTTATTTCCCTGAGATCTTGAAATTTTTTCTAGTTTTATTAAAGTCTCTTATAGGAATGCATTAAGCAATAACAAAACATCCCAACAAAACAAAACAAAAACTAAGCTAGATTCCTGTTTGGAAATCCAGCAAACGTTTTAGGCAGGAAATGTAGGAAATTTGCCAAGTCAGAGCACTGGCTGGAGAGTCAGAAACACAGGATCCTTATCCTGGTTTTGTACCTTACTATGTGACCTTGAGAAAGTTGTTCAACTCATCTCAGCCTCATTTTCACATGTGTCAAATGGCAATAGTGTCTCAGGATCCCTTTTGACTTTAACTTAAAAGAATCATGGTAGGACAGGGAATCTGAAGAATTATTATTATTATTATTATTATTATTATTATTATTATTATTATTTGAGATGGAATCTCTCTCTGTCACCCAGGCTGGAGTGCAGTGATGCTATCTCGGCTCACTGCAAGCTGCGCCTCCTGGGTTCACGCCATTCTCCTGCCTCAGCCTCCCGAGTAGCTGGGACGACAGGCGCCCGCCACCATGCCCTACTAAGTTTTTGTATTTTTTAGTAGAAACAGGGTTTAACCGTGTTAGCCAGGATGGTCTCGATCTCCTGACTTCATGATCTGCCTGCCTCGGCCTCCCAAAGTGTTGGGATGACAGGCGTGAGCCACCATGCTCTGCCCTGAAGAATTCTTTATGATTGCAATCCATTGCAAATCTCTTGTGTTTGTTTGCAAACTTTCAACTGAAATACTGAGTGAATTGTTGCCTCTGCAATGACAAAATTTTGGTGCTGCCCCCTCCTCCTTTCTTTCCTGCTGTATAATGGCTGTCATTTTTCATTGATATGATTTAAGAGACCGGAAAAAGTAAACTATTCTTCAACTCATTCCTCTTAAAGTGATAGAAGAACCGATTTTTCCTATGATCTGCTTTCAAATCACTCTCACCGGCTGTGAATCTCCTCCTGACACAAAGTTATAAGTTGAAAATTTCTCCCTCAGTTGGTTTATACTTAACCACCCTTTTGAAATTAGGTTCCATTTACTTTATTGGTTCTAGGAAAATACAGGCTATTTTCAGGCCCATTTTTGCTTCTTCCTGATTGGAATGGAAGGGGAGGAGGGGCAGGGACAGTGTCTCTAATTTGCTGGCGAACTGAAAAATACTCCAAAGACCCTTGTTCAGTCTTCCCGAGTAGATTTGTCTTTGCCAAAGGATACAGATACACTTATTTTAACTTTGCCAGCCATTGTGTCAATGTCTAATGTGGGACCATATTAACAAAAAAAAGTTGACAAAATGTAAGTCATTGAGGGAAACAGATCCAGCCAAAGCTGGCATTGGCATTAATGATGGACATTGATAGTGATTGGATAAATTTTAAGTGGTTGTATGGAAGGAGTTACTTATATTACCTAAGAAGGTGCCAAAGGGAAGAAAGCAAAGCAGGAAGAAGATAGAGTTCTGGAATTCAAGAAATCTGGGCTTGAGTTTTGATAATCATTAACCAGCTATGAGTATGTGGAACAATTTCTCAATGTCTTAATGTGTAAAATGAACCTACACCAGGGCTGTTTGAACTTTAACGTGCATTTGAATTTTCTGGGATGTGGTTAAAATGTAAACTCTAAAGTAGGTCTATGGGTGAAGTCTGAGATCCTGCACTTGTAGCATCTTTCAGGTGATGCAGATGCTGCGAGTCAGAGGACCACACTCTGAGCAGTGTCCTCATTGGATGATTCTTCTCATGCTACCTTCCAGATCTAGAAGTAGGTAGATAACTATGTAAGTAAATAAATAACATTCTTAAACTATTCTGATGAGCTCTATTAAGAAAGATACTGAAGTCCAAATTTTATAAATTAGCATGTGAATGTGGAACGGTACTAAGTGGATTCTTTACAATTTTACACCCACTGAAGGAAAAAATGTCAACCACAGAAGTAAGATCTGTTGGAGAAATGGGCCTTCTGATTATTTTTCCAAATTATTGTTCTTTGCTTATTGGATACCTCCTAATCCCACTTTAAAATTACCCAGAAAAAACCTGTAATGAAGGTTTCTCATTTTGTCTGTCAGCCAGAGAATTATTTGGCTTTTTAAGTTTTTCTTAAATGTATGGTAAACAAACAATTGGTTGTGTTACTAATAATTTTTTAAATTGTCAACCTAGTAATTTGCTTTTAAACTGTTTGTATTGTAGCATAAATTGCTAATTTTCATCCTAAGACTGAATCTACCTTCCAGCTAGCGACACAGACTATTAATGTATATTTGCATGCAACTGATGAGAAACACTCCATTGAAATCCTAACCGGAATTAATGTAGAGAAATCAAAAAGCCTTTGTAGTTTGTCTGATGTGTGTGGGTTGGTTTGTACACCCCAAGACACACTTATAACATTAATAAACATGATGGTTAGAATATGAGTATGAATATAAATTTGGCTTTCTGCTGTTTTATGTTTAACTGGTTAGCTTTTATGAGGTTTCAGAACATTCAGGTTTTCACTCAGAAACATAGTCACTTGTGACAGGATGCAGCTTTCTGGTAGTAACAGCCAGAACAAACTGCCCAGCTCTCCTTCTGAGGAAGTCATTTTCAGGTTTCATTCCCCAAAGACTAAACCAGCAGCAAAGTCAAAGATGTGGCTTCCTTGCAGTGTATGCTTTGGCCACTCTCACTTTGATGAAATAGAAAGAGGTGAACAGGGCAGCCGTGCTTCTATTTCACACAAGAAAACAGAAAAGTAGAGGAGAGAATTTTATTTACAGTGAACATCAATGCCTCCTGTTAAGTGTCAAAAAAGTTTCTTCATAGAATATGAATCTTTTGAAGACATTTAAAAAAACAACTTTACATCTTCCTCACAGGACAAAATAAAAAACATTCTTAGGGTTTTTGTAATAAGTACTATATTATAATAATCCTACTAAAATTTAAGCTAACATAAATTTCTATATGGTGCCACATTAATAATAAAAGCCATCAGAATATATTGAATTGAAACCTGACTTTGAACCAGTCAGGGTTCTCTGGGATTCAATGTTTTTTTCTTCAGAATATTGGTTTCAGTATTTACTAAGTTCCTACCAGCCCTGAAGTTCTTTAATGAGTTTTTCAATGATATTTTAGTGTTCTCATGTTTATTTACAAATTTCAAAATCTGCTTACTGCTCTTCTTCACATATGTTGTTTTTCATATTTAACATTTTTCATAACTGGGCTATTCCCTTGATAAAAGTCCAGTATATAGTTTCCTGTTTGATATTAGGGCCTCAGAACTGAATACAAGTCTTGTGGTCCAGGATGCAGAAGAGGGCTCTGGGAGAGTAGACAGGTGGGCCAAGGTAATGTGAGTGTGCTCTTTCTAGCTGGTATCTTGGTGAGTGAGTTTGTCTTGTTAGAAAGCTGTGCTCCTGGGAGAGGAGTTTCAAACTGACCATGGATAATTGTTTTCTAAGAGCCATTTTTAGATGGTTAGCCATTGGCTCAGAGAGGTGCTCAAGGAGAAAATGAAGTCAGTGGTATGTTGGGGCTGACTCAGCTCCTGTAGCCCTGCAAGGTAAATCATGCACCTCTACTCACTCCATATTCAGTGACTTTGTATCTGTGGCTTGGAATTGGTTACAACGGGTATATTTACATCTTGGAATTAGCAAATGCCACAAATCAGGATCCTTATTGTAGTCAGTTGTTAACAATTTACAAATATGACAACTGGATATCTCATAACCAACACACACATTCAGAATTTTTAAGTGTCTTTTCATCAAGGCAAAGAATGGGACTAGAACTTCCCTCTCCCAAATGTCCATCTTTTACGATTTATTCCCCAATCTAGGATGTCTTCACAATTAATTTTTTAAGTGTGTAAAATGTATTATTTTTATAATTATATATTTATATTTTATGATTATTAAAGGATTACACATTCATAATGCATTAAAATGAATTATAAATGGAAGAGACAAAATAACCATCCATATTTACATAATCCAAATTATTACTATTAGTGATATTATTAGTAGTATATTACTATCAGTATAATTTTTCCTATAAGCAATCCTGTGAAAATTGAATACAGGTCATTTGCTTAACCTATGACTCTTCTGTGTCTTAGGTTTCTTCCCAATTTGCTATTATAAATAATACTGTGGTGAGCAACTTGATACAACTTAAATAGCATAGAAAGACTGTGAAGTGGAATATAAAATGTTTATTTGAGCCTTGAACCCCTTGAATTGTTGACGAAGTAGGGGAGAAGATGGCGTGAACAGTTTAATCATGGCCAAGAAAAATTCAGCTGTCCATAGAGCAGTTTGGAGAGCCTGGTGATTTATGGAAGTCCTCTAAATACCAACTGAATGGTGTATGTGGGTGTGTTGTGATGTTCTGCCAGGTGGTTTTGAAAAGAGCTTTCCAAGGTTTAAATCAACCCTATCATCAGAATCAGAGCAAATACCAGCTATTTTTTTCATACCCTAATTCTGGACCTGATTGGGAACACCTGTTAGGAATATTTTTCATTTGATGCACATTGAGTGAAACAACATGGCCACAAAGAGTTTGGTAACAGCAAAGGTAGAGCCTTGTGTTGGTGGGTGAGGCAAAAAGTTTCTGTGAAGCCTTGTTTGCCAAATCCACCTCCAGATTGCTGGGCCAGCATGTTCCTGAACCTACCGCCCAGGCAGCACAGCTATCTGGTACATTGTGTTCCCTGATAGCTGTGCTTTGAATGGATTTGTGTACATCTCCACCTGCTCTGTTCACCCAAGTGAAAGTTCTGTTGCTGAATGCATTGATTCTGAATTTATTAAATTCTTCATTTAATTTGATTCACCAGACATTTAATGTGCAAGTGTCCACTGCAAGGTAGGCTTCTGTGGCTGTTTAGAAAGTTGAGCAGACACTGCCCACATTTTTGAGACTGGCAGTCTAATAGAGGTGACAAGAGGTATTAAAATGCCCCGAGTAGAAGGTACATGGGATGGAGGCCATCATAAGAATTACCACTAAGATACGAGAACAGGGTTTGAAAAAAAGAGATAAATCTGAGTGAGGAGATGTGAAACAATGCCTTCATCAGAGTAGTGGCATGGGTAATTTTTCAACTTGTGAACACAGAATAAAGAAATGCTGGGGAGAGCGAGTTTCAAGAACAAACAGGAAGCTAATAACAACTGCTCATTCCTAAGATCTATTTTTTACTCACAACACTTCTGACACCACATGTGTGGGTTTTCCACACCAAGCAATTCTCTTGCAGATACCAGCTGTTTCCTATAATTTTATTTAATTCTGACCCTAATTACCTGGAGTTAGTACAGATCCCACATGTTAAGGGCTCAGTCCCACAAGATTGCCCTCCTGCTTCAGACCGATTGTAAGTAGTGGGTCCTTAGGTTACCCACACTTCTAACTTGGCTACATGTTGTGGGTTCCCACAACCCCCTCCTCAGCCTTTATAATTTGCTACAACAGCTCACAGAACTCAGGGCAATGCCTATGTTTGCCAGTTTATTGTAAACGATATTAAAAAGGGTTGGCAGATGATGAGGTGTATAGGGTGGGGAAGAGTCCCTCAATGCAGAAACTTCTGTGCATGTTGAGTGGGGGTGCACCACCCTCCCAGCACACGAATCCAGAAGCTCATCAAATCTCACTGTTCAAGAGTTTTCATAGAACTTAATCTCCAGCTTCCCATCCTTCCCAGAGGTGGGCAGGTGGGGATAAAAGTTTCATTCTTCTAATCACTTGGTCTTTCTTATAGCCAGCCCCATCCTAAGACTATCTAGGGTACCTGCCATAAGTCACCTCATTAGCCTAAACTCAGATGTGATGAAAAGGAGCTCCTTATGAATAATAATAGACATTCCTATCATTCAGAAAATTCCCAGGGTTTTAAGAGCTCTGTGCCAAGAACAAGGGGCGAGGACTAAACATATTTCTTACGATGTCACACTTACAATGTTACGGTGCTTCTTGATAGTGGGCTTTCACATATGTTATCACAGTTAAGGTAGGAATAGAAACATGCTGAATTGGCTGAGCTTAGGTTTGAGGGACAGAGGGGGAACTGTTTCTGGGACAGTTCATTGTTGCTGCACCACAGATGATATGCTCATTTGGATTCTCTCAAGAGCAGATCTCAAGATAAAGATTTTAAGTAGTCTATTTGGGAAATAATCCAAGGAAGCAGGGTGAGGGAACTGGGGAGTGAGGCAGGGAAAGGAGGAAAATCAACCAAAGAAACCTGAGTTAGCAGATTACTCCTAGGGCTAGGACAAGTGTGAGGAGAGGGAAGCTCACCCAGGTTGCTGAATTTATGGGATTGCCAAACACTCAGTAGTCAATATAGACAATATTATAATACAGTATTTTAAACCATCAAAATTAACACGAAAAATCCATGATACACACATTATTACAATTTTAAATAAGGACAGGATCTAACAATACTGTGTTAGGCCGTATAGGAGCCTGTGGAAAAAGACAATATGTAAGAATACCTTTCTTTGTATTTTTAAGATGGGAAATTTTTTCCAGAACATTTAAGTAACCGAAAAAGAAATTGCAAAATTTAAAAGTACAAGCATTAAAATTCACACCATTATTTTAAACTTAAACATTGTATTTATATCAAAAACATTTAACTGTACTTTTACTTTATTGGTTTCCATGGAAGCAAACGTTAGTAATATTTTTATTAAAATCATTAGCCATTTATAAAAACATAAAAACAAGTACACAGAAGCGTACATATTTCCTTTTGCCTCAGACTTCAATATGGCATACATGGCACTGGTTACCACTGTGTACTTAAACTGCTGAGGATCCTCTGAGAACTGTCTTATTGAGAAGGTAGGAAACATAGGCTTGTATCCACCAACTCCTGCCCTCATTGTTTAGAGCTCTTCTTGGGGGGATTGACTCTGGCACTCTCCACCATGCCCCCAGTGGGGAGGCCAAGACCTGTTGGAAAGGCACTATCATTGTCTGCTGTTGAAGGCTTGATGACCTTTCAAGAACCACAGGCTTTTACAATGTAGCCCTTTGGAAGCCCCAAGGGTTTTGAAGAAGGTGTGGGATAATGATCAGAACTCCACTTCAGAGACATTTTTATGGAGCCAGACACAATGGCTCACTCCTGTAATCCCAGCAACTTGGGAAGAAGAGGTGAGAAAATCACTTGAGACAGGAGTTTGAGACCAGCCTGGGCGATATTGTGAGACCCTATCTCAATTAAAAAATAATAATAACTTAAAAAATATTGTAATGCATTCACTATGTATAGTGGGTTGGGAAATGAGAGAAGCTGAAAGCAGGAAGGGTGATTTAGAAACAACTGCAATGCCTTGGTTGGGAGAAGATGTGGGTCTGAGCTAGGAGTGTATCTATAGAGCCAGAAAGAAAAGAGAAGGGGAAAAAAAACAGAGCAGGACTTCAGCCATCGTGTTCTGGCCACCAAATGAATATATTAGGTCAAAAGAAAGGAAGATGTACAGATGAGGCAGTTGTTCCTTTTGAGTGGCTGAGATAATGGTGGTTCTGTTTTTAGAGATGAGCGCTTGAGGAAAAGAGCAAATTCGGTGAGGGAGAGGTTTTGATTGCAGTCGGGGCAGAGAATTTCAGGTTGGACTCACATGTCCACGGAGACAAAAGATTTGGAGGGCCGAGGGCCAGGAAATTGCAGAACTCTTTTTGCCTCAGTTGATGTTCATGGTATAACAGTTGTGGAATATTTACAGTTTTGAAGGAGCTTGATCCCTGCCCCCACACCCCAAGTCAATGGGAAGTCATGGGGTTTTGTGGAATAAAAGGCTGTGGTTTCCATATTGGACACCTTGAGAATGGTAGCAGAGGCAGAGTGAAAGTGGAGATTAGATTGGAGGCTGCCGCAGGAGTCTCAGTGAATAAGGATGGTGGTTTGGACATTTATGGGTGTATGTCATCTCACATTGGCCACTGGCCTTCTGGAATATTTACATTACCGTGCCCATGCGACATCCAAGTGGGGAGGTGTTTTAGGCATTTGAAACTGCTTGTTTTAGTTCAAGAGAACATTGGTGCAAAGTACAAAATTTGGGGAAAATGACATAATTTGTGCACCATTACCCAGAGGCAGTGGATAGAGATGTGATTCAGGAAATAGAGTAGAAAATATAGCACAGAATCTCAGACAAGACTATTGTGAGTTGAATTGCATTTCCCCCAAAATATGTCAAAGCCCTAACTTCTAGTACCTCAGAATACAATCTCAGTTAGAAATAAGATCGTTGAAGATGTCATTAGTTAAGATGTGGTCATTCTGGAGTGGAATGGGCCCTTTATCCAATGGAACTGGTGTCATTATAAGAAAAGGAAATGTGGACATAGTACGGACCCATGAAAAGATAATATCATGTAGCAACAGAGGCAGAGATGGAAGCGATGCCGCTTACAGTCAAGGAACACCAAGGATCAAGCCTACCAGCAGAAGCCAGGAAGAGGCAAGGAAGGATTCTCCACAGAGTCTCGGAGGGAGCGTGGCTCTGCTGACACTGTGATTTCAGACTTCTGGCCTCCGCACCTGAGAGAAACAAATGTAGGGTTTTTTTCAGCCACCCTGTTTGTGGTACTTGGTTATGGCAGTTCTAGGAAACTAATACAACGATCTTATTTTAGAGGTGAGAGAAAATGTAAATGAATGAGATCAAGAAGGACTGGTAAGAAATACGAAAAAAGAAGTGTATGAATACTGGAACCACAAAAATTAGGTGTTTTAAGAAAAAGGTGTTGAGGAGGGTAAATGTACCTGAGCAGTGAAGGAGAAGAATTGAGCCAAGGTTCTGTTAATTGTCCACCTTAGCGAGGGTGGGTGAGGCATGGAACCCAGAGGATGAACAGAGAGGGAAAGGCAAAACTGTGGAGCCACGGGGTACGGTCTCTATTTTGAGACATTTGGAGGAGGAGACAAATCAAGAAGAGATGGAGCAAAGATACAGTAAGGCGACAGTCGAAGGCACAAGGCTTTATTTTTTTATTTTATTTTCTTCTCTTTGTGTCTTTTTTTATTATTAAGGATAAGAGAGGCTCACACTTATTAGCTGAAAGTCAGTTTGTAGTTACTAAGACCAGAAATGAAAAAATAGAAGCAATGAAAGGTGCAGGCTTCTAAACAAGGCAGGATGAGATAGGATCAACACTAAGGATGTGAACCAGTTTAGAGACAAGGAAACAGTGATGAATAGAAATGCTGGCCTGGATGACAGCTTTGCCACAATCCTTCACCAGCTGTCTCACCTCGAACCAGTTAATTTGCTTATGGAAATCTCAGATATGCCAAGTACAAAATGCTGTACAGATTGAATGAGACAATGAGCTGTCAAGTTTACCACATTTTCTAGAACATATTAAATAATTAATTTATATATAATATCTAATATACATATTATATGTGAAATACTATTATATTTTATATATAATATGTATATTGTATATATAGGGTACAGTAGGAATATTTACATCATGGAACATATTCTATTGTATATACATATGTTTTATATACATATAAGTATGTTATTGTATATATGTATATATTATATATAAATTTTTATATAGTATATATAATAATATTTATTATATATTTTGAAATATGTTATTCAAATACATGTTTCTATATTATATACTATATATTTGAATATACATATATTTTGAAATACATTATTCAAATACATATTGTTTATAATATATAATATATTATATAACATATAATATATAAATAATTATAATATATAATATATAGTATGTACACATATTATATAATATGCACATAGATATAACATACAAAATATTTCAAAATATATAACATATTATATAAAATATATATAACAACATATTTTGAAATATTTTGTATATTATATCTAATGTGCATATTATATATTATATATTTGAATAATATATATTTCACAACAGAGCTTGGCCAATAGATAGTATTCAGCAAAATTATATTTCCTTCATACTTTCATTCCTTTTTGATGAGACAAAATAGAAAAGAGGATTTTGATATATACGTAGATTAAATTCTGAAGTAAAGGAAGAAACTAGAGGGGAAAATAGATGACTTATCTTTGGTCATGAAGTAGAAATTGATGAGCTTTGTCCTCTGAAAAACTGGTGAGGAATCACATGAACAGAAAAGATTCAGGGCAAACACTGAGCGGAATGAAATGAGGAAAAATAAAATGACTACGGAGCAACCTTAAGGACCCTTGGAGGCAGAATGAGACACATTTGAGGATCTTAAGTGTTAAACTGACTTTCTCCACTGTAGTGGGAAGGCCCTAAGATCAACCCCAGTGATATCCACTGCCTGCCTGGTATCCACACCCTTGTGTAATCTCCAACTCTCATGTGTGAGCTGGACTTACTGACACATCTAACAAACAGAATGCAGAGCAAGGGATGGGATGTTACTTCTAATGTTAGGTCACTAAAGACCATGACTTCTGTCTCCCATTCTCACTCTTTCGTCACTTACCTTCCAAGGAAGCCAGCTGTCATGTCATGAGGCAGCCCTGTGGAGCGCATGTGCAGTGAAGGACTCCAGCCCTCAGATGGTGCTATAGACCCACGGGTGGCTTGACTGCAACCTTGTGAGAGACTTCGAGCCAGGGTCATGTGGTTAACTAAGCTGCCCAGGTTCCTGAACTACAGAAACCATGAGACAATGTTTGATGTTTTCAGCAGCTAGGTTTTGGGTAATTTGTTACTCTACAATAGATAACTATAATAATGTACTCATTATCCACTAACAAGCTGAAACAGAGATATCTTACAAAGGCATTTTCCTGGGGTTGGGGACCAGGTAGCTGGATCAGAGAAAAGACATTTTTTTCAGGATCTTCAGAAGTTCAGTGCCCTTTCCTGTAAAATGCACCAACTTTTTCCTGGTTAAAGGACATTTATGTAGCCCAAGAGCATTGGCTCCCACTGAACTTGTGAAGGAAAGGGTTGCAGCTGTCAGCTGTTACCCCATTTGAAATTGTCAGTGCCCTGTTGCCTGCTAAGTGTGATAATCTCAGAAGCCCTGAGGCTGCCATCCACGTTTAAGACATCTCACTACTCAGCCACCAGCAGGAATTGCTTTTACCCAGATGTGCCTCTTAGCTGGGGTGTTCACAGATACCCATTTGTCTAGTTCACTAGTGACTGTAATGTAAGAATTTTCTGGAAATGACACATTGGGGTTAAGTGGGAGAGTTCATTTGAAGGTCAGTTCATAGTTCACATCTTAGAGGGATGGCTTCCCCTTGGGCTGGAACCCATAAGCATGTGTATCTTTTGCACTTCAGGATTCCTGGAGATTATGGAATGTGAGTAGCACAAACCAGATAAACATGTAGGCAATGTGGCATATTTTGAAAACTAATGCATGTCTCATGGAGTTTGATTTACCACTATCTTAGCCTGTGGGTGGAAGTCTGTCCTGCTAGTTGTCCCAAAGACGTAATCCTCTCCTACCTTTATCTTTAGGACTACTTTTCATTTAGGGTCTTCTAGGTCTCTTGAAATGCAGTGAAGAGAATTTTCCACATGGAGTAAGTTGATTGCTGACTTAGCGGTTTCAGAGGCCATTTGGAAATCTAACTACTGTTGAAAGTTGTTCTTTAATAGATGACAACAGGCAGAACAACTAACATCTCCACCAGAAGAAACACAGTACTTGCTGAAATGCACTGGACTATTTGTGGGACCTGATTCATATACCGCACAACTCCAGAGGGCATGAGATGGAGCTCACCTGAGTGGATGCACCTCTCCAAATCCTGCCTCCACACTTCCCATGTTGTTTCACCATGTTCTCCTTCTAAACCTCTATTGTCCATAATTTATCTTATACTCTGGAAAGTTTTTCCTGTTTAGTGAGAAGAGAAGACTTTCTCCTAAAGCTACGACCTCTGCTCCAGGTTTTTGGAAAAATAAAGAAGAGTAACAATTAATTTTTTTAAATTTATGTTTTTTCTATATCATCTCTTCCTTGTTGTCTCGAATATACAATTCCTAAGCTGACTGGACAGAGACAAGTGCAAGGAATCAACTAAAAATGGCTTAATGCTTCAAATATATTATCTTTGTATTATCCACATATGCATAAATACATTTGTAGAACCTAGAAGCTATTTATGATGCAGCCATTTCTATAAACAGTAATTTATAAATAATTGATGTGGTTTGGGGTCCTTAAAGTGATTGAGCTCTACAGCTTAGCATCCTAGGATAGCCATTAAAGTCAGAACATCACAATTCTGCACCTGTAGTGCCTGGGGTGCCCCTGGGATTTGCTCAGGCTGTAATAACAATAATTGCAGCTATTTGTTGAGCCCTGATGTTGTGAAAGACCCTGTGCTAAGGACTGAATGCTTTTTATCCATTATCAATATTCCATATATAACTCTACAAAGTATTATTTTTTCCCATGTTACAAATGAAGAATCTAAAACTCGGAGAGGTGAAGCAATTTGTTCAGGGTCTCCTAGGTAAAAATTGTCAGAGCTGATACACAGACCCAAGTCTGTCTGATTCCAGAGACCTTGGTCTTTCTGCTCTACCATTGGATTGGCTTGTCTTTCCCCCATGAGGCCAGGACATGTGTACAGGCAGTTTATTCATGAGGTGATCCTAGAGATTAGGAGAGGAACAAGAGAGAGTGAGGAAGGGAGGAAGAGCCAATATGAGAAGCATTTTCTTGGGGTCACTGCCATGGAAAACTTGGATTCAATCCTTTCTAGAACTTTCTAAACAACTTACAGATGTCTCTCAGAGTCTTCCATTTGAGAACCAACAGGGAGAAATGATTATCCCCCCATATGTGAGGGCTGTCTCTGGAGGTCCTAGAAGCTCTGCACTTCCAGGAAGTCCATTCATGCCTGATGAATGGACCATGTTGCTTCTGAAGCATGAGGGAAGCCCCATAACAGAAAGAGAAAGACTCACAGGAAACAACTGAGACAAGCCACAGAGGGCACAGAGGGAGTCTACACCTATAAGGACCTGCCTGCTGTACCCACACCTGGGATTGCAGTGAGGCTGAGACTATGAGCTGGGGCGCCAAGGTCCTCTAATACAGTCACACTCCCCCAGATTCAGCTCTTTCAGGCCACACTGACCATGTGAAGCTATGCGAAGCCTTCTGCTGCATTGACACCCAAGTGACAAACCACCCCCACCCCACAAATTAAGTCTTTGAGGATTTTCTTCCTTATTGAAAATAGCAGATAGACCAATGAGATCCTGAGTTTGTTGTTGAAATAGGTGCTGTTTTCCAGTGGTAACTAGGAGGCTAGAAGAATTGGGTTAAAATATTCTCCTATTCAAGATATAAATAACTTGATGTTCAGTGTCATGTTGCCATGAGACCGAGTAAACAAAGGCACAGCTTTGATTCAATAACTCAGAAGGGGCTGAGATTTCACTCCACTTGCAAACAAGTGAGCAGGTCTGCCACAGTTTCAGGGAGACAGGCAGAATATACGAAACTCCTGTGTCAGAGACAAAGGACTTTCTTACTCAGGGCACACCAAGCAGCATGAATATTCACTTATTTTTGTCAGTTCTGCTTACCCTCAAGTACAATAGAGGCTATGCAGATGGGCCCAAATGGATGCCTATACATGTAGCAGGTCGCATTACAGAAGGGAGGAGAGACCTTGAGCTTAAGGAATCTGAAGCGTATGTATTGGCAGGCAAGCTATCCCTTTGCTCAGAGGGAGACATTATTTTATTATCCTGGGTAGTAAAAATGCCTGCCTTTTCCTCTAGAAGGAGATAGAAGGAGATACTATACCTGTCTTCCAAGGATATAAGCAAACCTCCCCTTGATATCCCAGGGAGACCCTATCTTTGTCTTTGAAGGCTGCTAAGTTTACAAATATCATTGAAAAGAAAACCTGGAACAAAAAGCAGATTATGCCTCACTCACAAGATGTGCAGAAATGTAAGAGACCCATAAATAATTTCCTTTAATACTTTGTTTGTAGTCTAGTACCAACAGAATCGACCTCTGGTTGACCAGTACCTAGATTTTTTTACTGCCTTAGTGAGCATGACACATTTCCTGACTTTGGAGGGATGGAGTATGAAAGCACAGGCCTAAAATACTTGGATTTGCAGCAATTTTGAATGGAGAGAGAGAGAGGAGGCTAGTAGGATGGTGGGGGTGGGAAAATAAAGAAATAAGGAGAGAGAATCAGAGAGAAAGTATATGACATATTCAGAAGAGGAGATGGAGATACAGAAAGCTTGGGTGGGTAGGTGGATGGATGGGCAGATGGAAAAATAAAGAAAGGTAAAGGCATCCATGGATGGGTATATAAATGCATCATAGATGGATTAATGATGTGAATAGAGAGATTGAGTGAGAGAAAGAGAGTGAAAGACTAAGACACAGGGAAACACAGGGAGACAGACAGTAATTCACAGGGTCTGAGACAGAGTTAGAGAAAGACACAGAGATAGAAAGAGCAAACAGGAAGACAGAGAGACACACGGAGATACAAAGGCAGAGAAAGAATATGATTGGATGGACAGAGAGATGATGAATGAAAGAAGTGAGAATAATGAATAGATGGATAGATATATGGATACAAGATAATTAAAGAGAGAGAAAGGTAATGTAATAAGAAGGTCATGAGTCTGGGCTCTATATTCAGATCTGGTGGTTTGGGTTCTGTCACCATCTAACTGCATGGCTTTCAGCAAGTTCCTTTCTTCATCTGTCAAATGGGAATGATAATGATCATGCTGGCCAGAGGGTCAGTTTAAGTCTGAAATAAAATAATCCTCATAAAGGCTTAGGAAGTTGGCAGGCACATGATAATGATATTACATAGAAAGATAACTTGTTACATCAGCTGAGACACCCATTCCTATAAATCTTACAGGCTTTAACATTTTCAGCACTCACATTAAATTTTTGCTTCCCATTGGAGCAATAGCAGAGTCTGGCAGATGTGTCAAACCCTGATAAAGCCAACATTGGCATCCAACACTCAAATAGCAATTTTATGCAAACGGGATCTTCTCATTATGTTATCCTTCTGCAATCCATAATTATTGCTTCTGAATGAATCTGAGGTTTTCTTCATTTCCGTGAAATGAGGTCACACTACTTATACAGTAAATTAAAGGCAAATTGAGCAGATGATATGTATAAAATAGGAAACATGCAGTTTTTAGGGCTATTGACACAGTGCTAAATGAGTTGGTTTCCAATCCAAACCAAGTATTTATATAATTTGGTTTAGCATCCCTACATTCAGATGGAAACCCACACTCTTTACAGACTTGTTACTCTTTACTCTTTATAGAGTTAGCATTTATGATGAGGATTTGCTTCTTGAGTTCTATGATTCCAGTTTTATATCCAAGCACAGAATGTTTTACAGTTCATTCTTGCTAAAGAAAAAAAAAAAAAGATATTCTTGCCTAAGTGCCTAAGTTATTTTGGTATTTCACATTATGGTGAAGCATTGCCAAATAAATTGACGTGAAAAGCACAACCTAAAATGTTTGGCTACTTCACAATGCGTTAAATAATCTTCTTTTGGGCTGCTTCTTTAATTGTTCTTCATACATCTAAACATTTACATTTCAAAGGATGGTTATTATAATTTCGAGGACACACAAATAACTAATTCAATTAGTTACTCACTTTTAATGAGGGTGAAATGAATAAAAATTATACTGATGTAGAAAAAATATGTGTTTTTTTTTTTCAAACACTTCTTTGCCTCCCTACTCTCTTAATCCTCATTGGCCTTATGAGTAAACAATTACGCAGATGGTACAACTTGAAGAGCAATATCATAGTGCCTATGAAAGAGCTTCACAAGCATTCCTGTCCTTTTTCCATTAAATATCTCTTTAGTCATGAATTTCTACCATTAGATTGTCTTTAATTTGGTTTAAATAGCCTTTTCTACATAAACCCTATTTCTTCTTAGAGACAGAAGGTCTCGCTCTGTTCACCCTGGCTGGAACACAGTGGTGCAATCATAGCTCACCGTATTCTGGAACTCCTGGGCTCAAGTGATTCTCCCGCCTAAGCTTCCTGAGTAGCCAGGATTACAAGCATGCACCACCATGCCCAGTAATTTTTTTTGTGAGGTGGGGAGGGCGTGGGTAGAGATGAGATCTCTCTATGTTTCCCAGATTGGTCTTAAACTCCTGGCCTCAAGCCATTCTCTCACTTCAGCCTCCCAGAGGGTTGAGATTATAGGCATGAACCACTGTACCTAGCCTATAGATCACTTTTTAAGATGTAAACACATCTAAATAGGAAAGTTTCAGGTATGTTTGAGGTAAAATCACTTTGTTTAGATCATTTTCCTTTCTAAGCATTCAGATTCAACAAACATTTTTGAACCTAACTTTAGTGTTGGTCTTGGTGAAGTGACACAGTAAGGAAAGGAAGCTTGTCACTCATTCATTCATTAATCTGCCCGTTGTTCATTGAACTCTTACTATGTGTTACACACTGTGCTATACAACTGAGTATATTATATAGACTTTTCCTCATGGGATATATAGTTTATTTAGTGAGGTGATTAATATGTAAATAACCACAGAATTAATATCTACAGATTGCAGTGGCATCAGTGAAGGAGAGTTGCAAGGAGTTACAATGATATGAAAAGATTCTTTAAGACTGTGAAAGTCACCAAAAGTTAACTTTGCTAGGGCCATGGAGCTAACCAAGACAGCAAGCTCATATTTAAAGGATCAAATGCTTCTGAACAAGAAGTAGAAACCTTTGCAGAAAGGAGAAAAACAGCAGCTTCAAGGTCTAGTGAGCTAAATATTAAAAGCAAAGTTTGTCTGGAAAGTAAGATTCCATTTACTATTTTCTCTGGTCCAGAGTGTTGCTTTCTTATTTCTTTTCAAATAAGAAAACAGGATCAGAGTGATTTCATGATTTATCTAATGTTACACATCTAATCTGTGCTTATATCTAGACCTTGACCCAAGTTTCTTTAGCCCTAGAACATATTAGAAACATCCTGTCTCATAAACAAAGGTATAAGAACAGCACTGCCCTAACGCTTGAAATTACTGAATGTGATGCTAAACATATGTCTGATTTGTCTACCGATTTGCAGAGAAAACGTATATGTTGGGTTATGTTACAGTAACAAACAAACCTCAAATGTCAGTGGTTCAAAGCACCAATAATTTGTTTCTAATGCATGTTATATGTCTACTGCATGTCAATGGTAGGTTCTGCTCATTGCTGCTACACATGGAGCAGTCACCATTGCAGACACTGTTTCTCATCATGCCAAAGGGAAATAAAAAGCTTTAGAATGTCTTCCAATTAAATTCTCCAGCCTGGAAGTGACACAGTGCTGCTTCAGCTCATAACTTATTGATTAGAACTAGTCATAAAGCCCTATTCTTTCTGCTGGAAGATGCAAAGACAGAGTGTGTGGCAGAAACTAAGGACTTCCACAGATGCCAGGATTTAGACTTCTTTTATCCTGTCGTTTATCCACCAGTTATTTATTGGGCACTTGTTATGTGAATATAACAGTATATTCATCCACTATTAATGCATAATTATCACAGAATCTCACTGACATACAACAATAAGCATTATTTTTCTCCTGTTCATGTGTTCAGTGCCTTGGGTCTGTCTGATCTAGCTTGTGCTCAGCTAAGCAAGACTGCAGGCTATAAACTGTTTAGGTTGTATTGTTCTATGACATAAAACCCATATTCCTCTGATACCAGTGGCTGCATGAGGCATGTGATTCTCATGGCAATGGCAGCAGTATAAGAAGGGTAGTGCAGACATGTAATGCTCCTTTAAACCTAAGACTTGGAACTTCCATGCTGTCACACCTGTCTACATTCCATTGATCAAAGGAAGCCTGGGGCCAAGCCCAACAGCAAGGGTGGCAGAGAAGTATAATTCACCTCTCTTGGGACAAACTGCAAAGCCTGTGACAAAATACAGAGATTCAAAACAGGGCAACATTTCAATCAATACAAGCATAAATCAGACTGAAATTCTTAACTTTGTGTAGCTTATATTCTGTAGAAAAATTATTGATAAGGAAAATATGTAAAATTTTAGGTGACTATGACTGTTAAAGAAAAGAAAATAAAGCAAGGGACTGGTTATGGTGGCTCCCACCTGTAATCCTGACACTTTGGGAGGCTGAGGCAAGAGAATCCCTTGAGTTCAGGAGTTCAAAATCAGCCTGGGCAACATAGGGAGACCCTGTCTTAAAAATAAATAACTTTTTTAAAAAAATTAAGCAAGTTTTAAGGAGGTTAAGAAGAACAATCATGGAAATAGTGGCTGAAATTTTAGACCAGGAAAGAAGACCTTGCAAAATAAAATGACAATCCAGTACATTTATTAACGGAAGTGAAAGAGGCATCATGTAGATATCTGAGGAAAATCAGGAAGAAGAAACTGCAAAGGCTGATTCATGTTGGTTGCCTATATGGCATGCTTAAAGAGCAGAAAGAGGGTGAGTGAAAGTCAATGAGGAACAGCAAATGAGAGATAAGCTCATATTGTTTGGGATCAGTAAAACATTTTGTCTTGTAACTCTGAACGAGGTGAAGGTCCACTGGGATATTTCCAGAAAAAGAATGATACCGTCTACTTATACCTTTTATTAGACCAATCTGGCTAGACTTTGGGGAATGGACTATTGGTGGGGAAGAAATAGAGACCAGCTAAAAGATTATTACAATATTAAAGGGGAAAAATAATGGTGGCTTAGGGAAGTATCATAGCAGTGGATGTGGTGATAAAGCATTGAATCGGTTGAATTCTGTGCTTTGAAGTTGAGACAATCAGGTTTGCTGACAGATCATATTTGCAGTATGGTGTTAGGAATAATGGCAAGGATTTTGGCCTGATCAACTGCATAATAAAAGCATTGCCATTCCCTGAGAAGGGGAAAGCTTTGTGAGGAGCACATGAAAAGGGAAGATCTGGAATTTAGTTTGGGAAACGTAATGCTTAAGGTGCCTGTTAGTTGCCCAAGTGGAAAGGTCAAGTAGGCTGTCAAATAAGCGAGATAAGCAGAGATAAGCAGAGGATAGGTTCAGGCTGGGGAGATCAGTTTAGAAGCCTTCATATATTTGTATGCTTGCATGTATGTCTGAAGCTATATGAGGTCATGAAAGTAGATGAGACCAAGAAAGTGAGTTTAGATGAAATAGTGATGAAAGCCAGGTCCTGAACCATGGGGCACTTCTAATTTCCATATGTAAGAACAAGCAACAGAGATTTAGAATAGATGGCTAGAATATAAAAGAGAAATGATGAGAGTGTAATGTGATAGACATCAAGTGAAAAAAAGGTTCTAGAGAAGGAGGAAGGTTTCAACTATGCCCAAAGCTGCTGATGTGTCAAGTAAGAACACATAACTGTTAGGCTGAGCAATGTGGAAATCACTGATGATTTTGTGAGAACAGATTAATTGAAATGATGAGCAAAAGGTTTGTCAGAATGGGAAAATGAGATAAGAGAAATTGATGACAGTGAGAAAAGATCACTCTTTCAAGGAGTTTTATAAAAGGGGAGTGTAAAAGTTTTCTGGAGACTGATGGGGTATTAAGGGAGAATAATTTTCTTTATAGTTGGGAAAAAATATCATCATAAGACCCACCAGAACAAGACAAAACAATGATACAGCTGAGAGGAAAAAGTGCTTGGATTGGTGGCCTTGAGGTGAGAAGTCTGTGCAGAAAGAGAGGTGTGTGCTTTGTCTATAGATATGGATCTTTCATCCGTATGCTGATGAAAAGAGTCAAACTCTGTAAAATATTTGAATAAATTTATTCTGAGCCCCACATTAGTGACCAATGTTCTGTGCCACAGCCCCAGGAGATCCTGAGAATATGTGCCTAAAGTTGTTGGGTTACAGCTTGGTTCTATACTTCTTAAGGAGACATCAGACATTAATCAATACATATAAGATGCACATTGGTTTCATCTGTACAGGAAGGACAACTGGAAGCAGGGGCTTCCAAGCCATAGGTGGATTCAAAGATTTTCTGATTGTCAATTCGTTGAATGAGTTATTATCTAAAGACCTAGAATGAATAGAAAGGAATGTCTGGGTTAAGATAAAAAGTTGTTGAGACCAAGGTTTTATCATGCATGTGAAGCCTCCAGGTAGCAGGCTACAGAGCTCTTATCAGACCTGAAAAGGTGCCAGACTCTTAGTTAATTCTCTCCTGGATCAAGAAAAAGACCCGGAAAGGAATGGGGATTTTCTACAGAGTGTAGATTTTCCACACAAAAGATATCTTTGCAGGGCCATTTCAAAATACATCAAAGAAATGTATTTTGGGGGTAAAATGTTATTCTATTTCTTTCATGGCCTGCTGTCTGTCATGTGATGCTATACCAGAATCAGGCTAGAATTTGGTGTCTTATTGCTGCAGAAATTTTATTTGATTAGTCTTAAGATCTCTGCTTCAATGTTAATGCTGGTCAACTATGCCTGAATTCCAAAGGGAGGAGTGTATAAGGGAGCATGTCTGACCCCCATTTCCCACTATGGTCTGAACTAATTTTTCAGGTTAACTTTGGGATGCCCTTGGCTGAGAGGAGGGTTCATCAGTTGGTTGTTGGGGCTTAGCATTTTATTTTTGGTTTACCCATACTATCAAGAAGGAAGGCAGTAGGTGAGATGTGCTGGTAGGAGTTAGCACAGGTCTCTTCTGGAACTTCTATTCTCCCACTGAGGAGGGAAACATTTGTCCACTGTCCAGAGTTAGTTTTCTTACTTTCAACTGATGTAGCCCCAATCAAGTATCTTCTTAAAACTATACTGGTGCCATAATGCCAAACAAACACAATGTATTTGAAATACTCAACACAGGGAGAAAATAAGGGCCTATAGAAGTAATCTAAGACACCCGCAGCAAAGACATTTATAGCAACAACCTGCAGATGCTTTTGTGGCATGGAACAACTGGGATTGTGAAAAAGCACAAAAATACTTGGTCTTCAGGTCTTTTGTATTAGAGTCTTCGATTTGCATTCCTCTGACACTCGAGTCTGTAATTCTAAAAAGAAAATGTATTTGCTTGAGGAAACACTGTTGGATCTTTCTGGGGAGAACAGGGGTTTCTTCACAAGCCAAAGTGTTGACAATCCCCTTCCTGAGAGTTGCAGAACCCAATCCGTTGTTGAGGGTATGCTTTGGGAGATCCTTATCAGCTGTCTTGCTTGTGGCTTTGCATGACCTTCATGTATTTTATATCCAAACTCTTCCCCTCTTGATATTCATATACATTCACCTTCAAGTAATTGAGATAGTCAGGTTTTGCATACCTTTGCCAACTTTTTGAGAGAGCCTTTTCCTTTTGCTAATTAATTTAAAATCAACAATCAAATGATATTTTGGAGCATGCTCTCCCCTTCTGTATTATCCTATCTTTGAGAGCAGGGACTGTCCTCTTATTTTTGGCATCTCTTGAAGGCCCATCGTACATAGAATAGGCATTGAAGAAATTAATGAATAGGTAACTTTTTCATTTCCCCCGGACATAATTAGCTTTTGGTTAAGAAAGGAATGCATATGAAAAGTGCCAAAGGTTAACAGCAAGCCTGTTTAAAACAACAGCATATGTTAACTAATTATGAAAGACATTTTTTAACTTAAAAGTCTGTTTTTAAAATTATTTTTATGGCAGTTTGTGTTTAATTTTACCTGCCTCACCTCTGGCTGTAGATGACAGATTTCTATTTTAATTATGTAGCTAGTGATTACTACAAATGTATTCAGGCTTTTTTTTTTTTTTCTCTCTTTCTCTCTTGAGATTGGAAGTGAGCAGCCATTAGGTGTTATCAAGTTCTCCTGGAAATGGTAATGATACATGGTCAAATAATTAATGCTTGCCAAATGGCTGAGGCTGACATGTTTCCCCACAGCCTTGGTGTATAAGGAATATTAAGCAGGGGAGGAAGTCTCTGGGATGACACACGTAAGTATGAGAGTCAGGCTTTGCATACCTTTGTTTTTTGTCCAGCCCATATGACAAGCACTAAATTCACTCTTTAGCAGTTAGATTTTGTGGCTCACAAAACACCCTTTTGCGTAGTGGTTTAAAACAACCATTTCATTAGTCCATGATTCTGCAGGTTGTTTAGCAATCTGGACTGGCATCAGCTGGGTGGTTCTTCTGGTCTTGGTTAGGATCACTTATTTGTCTGGGGTCAGCTGCCAGGTTGGCTGAGGACTGGCTATTTCAAAATTACCTCCACTGAGATTGCTATTTTTTGCTCCAAGTTCCTCTTACTATCCAGTTAGATTAGACAGAGCAAGGTTCTAGGAAAGAGCAGAAGCATGCAAATCCCTTTAAGATCAAGACTCAGAACAGGCATGCTATCACTTCTGTCACATTCTATTGATCAAAGGAAGTCTGAGAGCCAGTAACATTTAAAGGGAGGGATGGAGTTTACATCTTGATGGGAAGAGCTAGAAAATAATACTGCAAAGGGCTTGGATACAGGGAGGTTGTTTTCATAATTTAGCTAATCTACCACACCAGATAAAATCTTACTTATTTTAAAGATCTACATCTGCAAAATAAGTCCATCAGTTGAGTCTCTAGACATTGAGAACCATAAACTAATGTGGATTTTTGTGCTAGAGTCAGAAGCAGGGCCCAGTTTTGCTATGCAGGATGAATGTACTATTTCTTGGAGAGGGATAATGAATTATTGCTTCCGGACTGAGAGGTCTTTCTCCTGATGTTTGTTACCAGTGTGAAGGCAGTAAAGGCTCATCAGGAACAAAACAAAACAAAACAAGACAAAACAAAACAAAACAAAACAGCATGGTCAATGAATGCCAAAAAAAGTCTCTACATTAAATCAGGTATGTTCTCCTTTATCAGCATTTTTTTGTCTCTCTAGACATGTAATACTCCAAGTCATCACTGCCTTGTCCTCTGCCAACCTGGACATAGTCATAAGTATGGTACTAGCTGATCGTTCAGGTGTTAGGAAAAAAATGTTAAGGGTATTTCCGTGTTTATAGGGGTCTCTTGAAGTTCCAAAGCTTTCATGGGCCAAAGACTTAAAGTCATAATGGTGGAAGGGCAGGCAGAGGTGCTCATGCCTCTGAAAAATGTACTCTATGTAGCTTCTGGATAATTCTTCTCCTCCTTTTTTGGCTAAGCATAGAACTGTCTCTTATTGTCAGTCCTGAATTCACTTGAGAGGAATGCTGTACAAGTCATTGCCACATACATAAAGTAATGGGTAATGTTGGAGATGATCACTGTTGTAAGGCATCCAGTGCTATGGTGCCAGCAGTAGTACCATGTTGAGATGTAATAAATTTAGTTGTGTTTTTCTCTGTCCATCTGTTTTTGGTTCCTGTCATTTGTAAGAGGCAGATTTTCCAGCCTTTTCAGTGCCACTTGTGCCTCCCTTTTCCACCAGCCCCCATGGAGGCAACTCATAGCCAATAACTAGTTTATATGAGGGTGGAAAGGCCACTCCCATGCCTCAGAGGGAACAAATCAATACTGTGTCAGAGCCCTCAGGGATCAGGCCAAGGCTCGACTCCAGTGGAGACCATATCCTTGCTCAACTCCTCCTGCCATCTTCTGTTTCTCTAATTCCTTTTCTGACAGCCCTTCCTCAATGAACCATGTACACCTGAAACTCTGCTCAGGCTTTTCTTCTAGGAAATTCAGCCCAGGACTACAGGTTTGGATATGAAAGATAATATATTAAATGTAGAGTCTAATTGCAGTAGCAATGGACTCCAAATGTCAGTGGCTTAAAACACTAAAAGATTATTTCTTGCTTACTACAGTTCAATGTACCCTTGTAGGCACCAGGTAGTCAGTCATTCAAAGACCCAGGCTCCTTCCATCCTGTTGCTCTAGCTTCTCTAGCATCCTGTCTACTCAGGGGAAAGACAGTGAGGCTCTCACTAGGGCCAAATTTAGAGGGAAGTCCTGGAAGTGGCTACGTTACTTCCACCTGCATTCCATTAAGCAGAACTCAGACACATGTGCAAGGGAGGCTTGTATATGTTGTGTAGCTGTGTGCTCAATCAGCGGAGAAGACGCTAGGGGAGGCCTCAGGGTCTACATATAAAAGAGATGGTGTGAGGAAGCAGAGCTATGAAGCTGCAGTAATTAAAAACTCCTGTGCAGAAGAACGCCCCTTGCTCATTGCTCAGGCAACCATGTTGACTGTTTTTCAGAGCAAAAGGGTCAAATTTTAATAATTAAGTAAGTACCCAGAGGTAAAATGGGACTGTTCCAGGTAAACAGGATGTGGAGTCATCTCAATGGCTGACTCATAGGCAGTCAAGAAATGGCTGATTCACACCATGTGGATAATAAAAATATTTTAAATGCTTCCTTGCTGGGGAACATGTCACAAAGCTGTGTTAAAGGAGAAGAGAAATAGAATATAGAATGTGGAAACTTCATGAGTCATAACTGCATTCTTCCCCAACCCCTCAAAATATTCAGAGCCTCTGAAGAGTCCATGTTTTCCTCCCCACCTGGTGCTCCTTCCTGTTGTCTCTTCTGTGTTCATTTTTCACAGTGGTGTGAAGCTACACATTAATATTTGCTGCGAGACCTTTACTGATTCCCTTCAGCTGTCTGTGAAAAACTTGGGTTGTGTTGCAGATCTCTGAGGCCCTTCTAATATGGACATTCTCTGATTCTAAAGGATAAAGAGGCTCAGTTGGGACAAGGGAAAGAACCTAGCCATGCTGTTAAGAGCTGGGGGTCTAGGAGTGGAGAGAAGCAATCAGTGATGCAACATGAGTGACAGCTAGTCTCCAAAGGGAGCAGTTGTAGAGGACCAGGTGGTGGATCATTTACAGATATGCTCAGGGTAAACCAGGCACTGAAGTTTTCAGCCTGGCTCACCTGAGGACCCTGTCTAAGAACCTGAGGAGGGGAGGGTGGGAATGGGGCTTATCTGTGTGTTCTCAAAATTCATATGTTGAAATCCAAACCCCCAGTGTGATGGTGTTTGGAAATGGGGCCTTGGGAGGTGATTAGGTCAGAGGATGGACACCCCCATGAATGTGATTAGTACCCTTATAAGAGAGGCCACAGAGAGCTCCCTTGCCCCTTCCACCATGTGAGGCTTCATATTAAAAAAAAAAAAAAAAAAAAAAAAGAGGGAGAGAGAGAGAGAAGGGAGATTGTCACCTCTCTCTCTCTCTCTCTCTGCCATGTAAGGATACAGCAAGAAGGTAACATTTGTAAACCTGAAAGAGGCCTCTTCTCAAACCTGACCATGCCGGTCTGATCTCAAACTCCCCAGACTCCAGACTTGTAAGGAATAAATCTCTGTTGTTTAAGCCACCCAGCCTAGGGTATACTGTTATAGCAGCCTAAACTGACAAAGACAGGGGGCATTTAGGCCTCTATAATCTCCATCAGCACGTTCCCATTTTTATTGATCTCCACAGTGGATCTGATGGGGCACTACCCAGATCCCCTCTTCAGGAAAACCTCTACCCTCTACTGTCAGGAATTCCAGTTGTTGACTGCTCATACCAGGGACCCTACCTTAGTGTTGCCCTTGACCTCAAGGGACTCTCTCATCATGGTTATGTCTCCTTCTAGGGCAGCTGGGCAATGCTGACTAACGCAAGAACACAAGGACCTGGCCCCCTTGCCTCAAACAGATAACTGAGAAGACCAATGTAGACTCGGAGCTCCTGGCACGGTTGTCTGAGGCCTTTGCTGTTAGTGCAGTTGGGGGTTCAGCTTTGCTGTCTGCCCAGTCCTACCTTTCTTACTCTTTTGCAGGTATATATCCCAATTGCAGGCACCAGAATACTCTCTGAGCCCACCTCCCTGACTCTGTTTCTAGAAGATGTGAATGAAGACAATCTGAGACATAAAATCTAAATAAGATGTTTGTGCTAGGAACATGCAATTTCAAGCAAATTCTGCAGCCCCCATTTCCAGGCCACTGTTCCCTAGTCTCCTCCCATCCAGACATGCCCCACAAGAATGGGAGAGATCTGGAGGGGAAACCAGCAGGGGATGGAAGCAACTCTCCACAGCTCTCTTCTCTGCTGCTGCTCTCACATTCCCTCCCACTTTGCCTTCTGTTTATGCTAATTCCAGGTCTTAAAATGGCCTTTATTTTCTTCTTTGCAAGGCACGTAACACTTCATCATTTTCTTCTCTGACATGTTTTCGGTTTCCTCTGTCTAACTGGAATTTCCTATATTTAAAGAAAAGTCAGAAGCTTGTGTGTATGCGTGTGTACGTGTGTGTTTATGTGTGTGAGTGTATGTGCATCGTAACATTATATAGAAGAACCCTTGTCTTTTTGGCACTTGGAACTCAGAGCATCTGGCAGACAAAATCTGCAATATGGTCAGGCTTCCTGTCTCCCTCCAGCCACAGCCCCTAGCGCCTTCCACCTTATAAGTTATGCAAGTACTTTGGTGGCCAGTGTGCCCCTGTCTATGATTTTGAGATTCTCTGGGTCCATGAGCACCTTCCCTCAATCACTACAACATTCTTTAAGGTTCTAGAGACCTGGGACTCTGACCACAGGCTGAGAGCCTAGCTTCTACCCCAGATTGCTGTGGGCACGAAACCCACAGGTGTTTTTTTCCCTTGGAAGATGCTCCTAACCAAGCCATTTCACTGTGGCTAAAACTTGAGCGGGTGGTCATTTGTGTTACTGAAAGTTGCTAACTCCCAACCCATGATGAGCCAGACAGCCTCACAGTGTGATGATAGAAGATACACATTCACACAACATTATCAGTCTTTCACGGCTTGTTGCACAACTGTTAATCCTATGGTTTCAGTACTTTTGTTCAGAGTCTATCTCTGGGATCACATATTTAACATCTTCATTCAAGGTGCACTTCACGTTACACAAGAGTGATGTTCCTGAAAAAGTGCTTATGTGTTGGCCTTTCTTAAGACTGTGACATTCTCTGAAACCTTTCTGCCCTCCAGAAAGTTAGAAAATGAGTTCTAAAGCCCCGTGCCATGGTTCTGTGCATTTCTCACAGTGGCATGATCCCCTATATATTTCGTTCTGTGATTTTTTCTTTTTTTATGCAAGCCAGTTTGGCCCTTCCTTGTTTGGATGCAAAATGTGATTCTTTCTCCAGATTCTAGAATAAATCCAATCAGACAAAATGCATTGAGGGTGTAGACTCTCACTGTCCCATGAAAAAGGCAGGCAGGCCCAGCATCCTCTTAACTTCATTCTTGTTCAACTTTTTTGTTTAGCATTTCCTTGCAGCCTTTATGTCCCTTTCCTAAACCCCAGTCCCCAAAAGGTGACCCTAGAGGCATGGTTTTGGTGTCTGCTATCACTGCTGCTGCCTTAGGAGAAAATAGCCTTGCTTTCTTCTCTGGGCTCTTAAGAGTATGAGCAGGCTCTATCTTCATGTCTGATCACTTTCTTCAATTAACAATGGCATCTAAAGCTTCAAGTTTTTTTTTCCCCCCCATGAATGCAGCCTCTCTATCAAGCTTGAAGCACTCTAAAAAAATAATGAACACAGGTGAACTCATTTCAAGGAGACTCCAGTAAAGAGTCAGTCAGCCCCTCTAGGACAGGACATGTTTCATATTCATGCTTGCATCTGCATCACCTGGTAGAGTACATGGCACAAGGCGGCCACTAATTGAGTTGATGGAATTAAAAATGCTGCAGAAAATTATTTCACAAAGCAAAGTACCTTCTTCAATGAGGATGATAAACTCTGTTTTCAATGCAATTATCAATTTGTGTTTTTACATTTGGAGGGTTTCTTAAGTATAATAAGATGAAATGGACTTAATCACTAAGAGGTAACTATAAACTAAATCTTTCTTTATAAGGCAGTTGGCTACACATTTCTCTTTGGAGAAAAGAGGCTTTGCTTGGCAAGCAACAGTGGGTTGGGGCAACAAATCTGTTCTTGTGTCATAGACAAAATTATAGAAGGTATACCGTGAGCTCTAGGCAGCAAGCCAACATTCTCTTTACTCCTGACGCTTAAAAGCTATGCTTTTATTTTTATTTTGTTTCCAGTGCCAATGCTCCTGGGTCAATATGCTAATTCAAAAGCTAGTTGAATATATTTGCATATTGTGCATATTCTTGACTCCATAGAGTCAGAATTAAAATTAGAGTTTTCTGCACTTTCACTAGTATGGCCTTAAAATTCTACAGAAAATTCCATTCTCCTTCATTGTTCTCAAAGCCTTTGAAATTGTGGAAAAGATAATGGTGTTGGGCCATTGTCAGCTTAATATAGTCAATGTAACTGAAGAATGGGTTATCTTGACTAGAATTATTTAATTGACAGTGACCAGAAAATTTTCATTGTTCTGGACCTAATGTCCACATATGTAAATAGGGTGGTTGACAGGAGGAACCATGAACTTGTAGGAAAATATGTTAAAATACCTTCATTTTAGTGGAATTTAGCATTCTTTTTGATACTGTATGTAGGCAAACAACTGCAATAGTATTGGTCATATCTAAGTCTTGGATATCGTAAAAATCACAATTATTTTAATAACATATTACAATTGTTTCAAATATTTTAAATGTCCTTCCCCTAAACCTGACTTTAAAATGTTATTATTAGACTCACCACTAATTCTTATTAATGTATTAATAAAGAAGCACAAACATTACTACATCATACGTTTATGTTTTTGATATTTAGATTAGTAAATTTCACTATAATTTAGTTTCTACTTTGTACTGTGCATTTCCCTTTGTGAATTTAAAAACATTAGCCTGAGGGAATGTCTATCATCTTGTCGGATGGCCTTCAGGGCCCAAGGGACAGGAAAGGCTGAGAACTTGAAATTCACCTAATATTTGTCAATACCAAACTTTTTTTTCCATCTCTTGTTTAACCACCACTCAAGTCTTCTCATCTCTTTCTCCTCAACAGGACCCCGCTGAGGATGTCAGTTATCTGCTGAACAGCTCCTTTCCCCATGTTCCCCAGGATAATTGAAACTCAGAAAACTATTTCTAATGAGCAGAGAGCTTACTTAGCCATGGCTTGATGCTCTGAAAAAGAGTCATTATATTTTAGAATGAGCACGAGCTTTTAAAAATACGGGTAATCAAGTCTGATCACACCACGAAGGCTGCTAAAAAAGGCAATCCTCGATTTGGGCTCTTATAAATCTCAAATCTTTTGGAAAGATTCTAAATTTAGAACCACCTTTTCAATTCCATCAGGACAGAAGCTGCTTTAAATGATGTGTCATCCACTGATGAAAGAGAAATTGGTATCATTCTGAACTTACCATGTTTGCTTCTTGCCGGTGCAATGCTGAGGCTGAGGAGAATTGGGCACACTGCGGAGTTTGGAGGAGCCTTGCCCTACTTAGAGAGAATATTTAACACACAGGAGCGTTGGATGCACTGGCTCAGTTCATTAGTGGAGATTCAATGTTATTGTACTGTTAGTTTTTCCAGTCTGAATTTACATGTATTTTGTTTTTGGTTTGGTTTTTTGGTTTGTTTTTGTTTTGCTTTTACTGCAGCAATGACAGTCAAATTTTAGTCGAAGATTTGCTGAGGAGGAAACATTGAAACTATTTCCTGGGATGCCCAAGTAGTTTGGAGGAATGGGAGGCTTCCCTGTTGTGAAAGTGCAGATGTTGTCACCGCACTCAAGCCCACCAGCTGTCAGATTGCTATCAAGTACTGCAGCTCTGCCTCTGTTGTCTAAAACCGACTGTCTCAGTTGCTGAGTCATCACAGTGCTAAAAAATCAAATCCACTGAAAATCACCCTTGGGGCCCTTGAATATTTAACCAGCATATTTTGGGAGTCAGATCAGAGCCAGGTAGAAGCCTCAACAGTTAAATAGGCAACCTCTGTAGGTATAAACCCCACTCTGCTTGTGAAGGTCTCTAACCCTTCAGCCTCCCTCTTCCTCCAGCATTCGGTGTCTGCAGGCTGCTGCAACCCTCCCCAGTGGCTGATATGGCTGTTCACAATGAGCTCAAAGTCAGCGTGCCCTTCACAGGGGATATCTGTCAGCTGATAACGGCTAATAAAAAGCATGTGTCATAATGAGTTAAATTCTTAAGGTGAGCTGCTAGGTAAAACCTCAGAGCTCTCCTGGCCAGCCTCCCCTCGCTCACTTCCACCACCAGTCACAGACCAAGCCCTGCCCTCTTCACCCACTAAACTTTCTTCAAAGCCACACCATCTCCTTCATATCACCTCCTAACTCACCCAAGCTGCCATTGCATTGCTTCTAGCTCAGCATTATGCAACATGGTAGCTGCTAGCCACATGTGGCTATTTTCATTTAAATAAATTACAGTTGGCTGGGCACAGTGGCTCAGGCCTGAAATCCCAGCCCTTTGGGAGGTGGAGGAGAGGGGATCACCTGAGGTCAGGAGTTCCAGACCAGCCTGGTCAACATGGTGAAACCCCATCTCTACTAAAAATACAAAAAATTAGCCAGGCATGGTGACACACGCCTGTAATCCCAGCAACTCAGGAGGCTGAGGCAGGAGAATCGCTTGAATCTGGGAGACAGAGGTTGCAGTAAGCTGAGATCACACCACTGCACTCCAGCCTGGGCAACAGTGAGACTCCGTCTCTCTCTCTATATATATAGTTAAATACAATTTAAAATTCAATTGTTCATTAATACTAGCAAAAGTTGAAGTGCTCACTGGCCACATGTGATTATTGTCTCCTATAGTGAACAATACAGATGTAGAATATTGTCATCATTCCAGAATGTTCTATGCACAGTGCTGTGCAAGTACTTTGATGGCGTCTTCACAGCTCACTGGGCAACTAGTCTCTTGTCCTGTCTTCTCTATCCCCTCTCACCTTGTTGCCTAAATATTCTTTTCAAAATGAAGATCAGATCCCGTCTCATGGAGGTGTCTGATTTGTCTTGGGGTAGCAGAACTCCAGCTTTATTCCAGCCACCCTTCCCTGGCTTTCTCTGCCTCTACCACCTACTCTCACTTACTAACTTTGGTCACTTCTGCCTCAAGCCTCTGCCAATCCAGCGCCTTTTCTCCATCTTCTAGGTAACTGCAATATTTGCTGCACATTGTAGCTGTAGTATCACTTCCTCAGGGAAGTTCAATTGAAATTTGTTGAAAGAATGCCTGAAACAACATAAGCAAATACATCACCAGAGGTTGAATACCAGGCACTGGCATCTAAGTGGAATCTATCATCGAGTATCAGTAGAGAACAGTCATTTCTCTAGAGCTGGTTTAGAATTAGAACCTTTGTTAGGATGAAGGTACTGGCAAGGGAGGCCTGGGGCAGAGCCTACTCTGCCTCCAGCACTGATGTGAAGACCTCTGGTCTTCTGTGTTTTCACCTCTAATGAGATAGTTGGTATAGGAGGCAGGGTGCTAAGGTATCTCCCAGGGTGTCCACTGCTGGTGCCCATACCTTGTGTAATATCCACCACTTCAGGGTGGATATGTCTCTCATGATTAGACTGTGACTCAGGTGGGATATGTCTCTCATGATTAGACTGTTGATTCTGTTGTATGGCAAGTGTAAAGATATTTGGCAGAGGCAATTAAGAGTCTAATCAGCTGACATTAGTTAATAATAAGAAATTATGTTGAGAGAGCTGATCTAATAAGTTGAGCTCTTATAAGAGGATTTAGAGGCCAAAAATAGAAGAAGTTAGAAAGAAGCCAGCTCCCCTGGCCTCACGTGGAGAGATTTTGTGTGCAACCTCTAGGGGCTTATAGTGTCAGTCCTACTGCAGTCAAAAAGAACTAAATTCTGCAGACATCCTGAACAAACTTGAAAGAGGACCCTAAACTCCAGATGAGAACCCTGGCTCAGCCAACACATTTATTTCAGCCTTGTGAGACCCTGAGCAGAGATCTAGCTAAGTAAGCTGTGTCCTGAGTCCCGACCCACAGAAACTAGGAGATAATAAACTGGTTTTTGAGGGGTAAAGTTTGTGGTGATTTTCCTAAAGCAGCAACATAAAACATACAACGGGACTAAAGATTTTTAAGTCGTTTTGTGCCATGGACTACTTGGGAAGTCTGGTGAAGCCTATGGACTTCTGCTCAGAATGAATTGTAAATGCTTAAAATAAAATACAAAGGGTTACAAAAGAAATTGTTTTATTGAAAGAGTAATAACATTTTTAAAAAATGTATCTGAGTTAGTGTAATATGTGTACTTATTTGTTAGCATATTAAATAATAAGATCTAGTGGTAGGTCTAAGAGTTACTATTACGTAGAAGAAATACTGAGTACAAACCATCTTCTGAGACAGCAACAGCAATAGTGCAGGATGAAATTACTTGCCATTTCTATGGGTGTCAACGTCACATGATTGCTAGTGCATTTACAGTTAGCTGCTTCTATTCACAGTGGAAGGAAAGGCTAAATTTTAAAAAAGTTAAAATAAAGATTTAGCTTTTTTATATACATTCATTCATTCATTCATTCATTCCATCCAGCTTATGCCACCCCACATTCTATCCAGATTAAAAATCTTTAGAAAGTTCCTGAGCTGCTTCTGACTTCCACATTCTCTGTTGGCTTTGATCTTCTGAGTGATCCTCTTTAATTTCCATCCAATGAAACCAATGACATTGGACTCTTGTTTACACTCTTAGGAGGGCCCTCCCTCTTGTTTATCCCTAGCTCATTTTTCTTTAATTACATGAATTACTTGCTCTGCATGTGTGATTCATGTCTTTTTGATTATGTAGAATTAACCTGAACAGAACACAGCTGCGCCAAGGTAAATTCTGGGTATATCTGTTTCGGTTTTTAAATCCCTGTGTCACAAATGCCCTCCTGGGAAAGGTCAAAGCTCTTAAGTGTAATGTTGAAGCCAGGGTTGCAGGCTCAAGTCCTTCTGTCTACACCTGCCCATCCCCGACCCCTTCTTGTTTCTGCAGCCCCAGTGTGGGCTGATGCTCATGAAAGCCTGCTCTCCAGTCCCTGCTGTCTGTACTGTAATAGTTATAAGTGAATGTTCTCTGCTCTTGGCTGTGCTGTAAATCAAACAATGCATGTTTCCTAATCATTTCTTTACTTCTTTCTTTATTCCTTTTTTCAAAATCTATAAGCATGTGACTTTAAAATTTAAAGTTTACTTAGAGCTTACAAAACATTTCTTCTTTCTCTTGTGCCCAGCTCCTTTGACTATTTCCTTTTCCTCTGTTGGTTACCTTCTTAACTTTACATAACTTATCTATTATTTCTTGATTTATTAACTTTACATGAAGTCTGTTGACTCACTGTTATGGAAAATGAGGATTTAACTCGCTTTATTCCACATCTCCCATGGAGCTTGCTGTATTGTTTTTGCTCTATTCTTACATTTATCATACCTCTATTTACATCAACATTAGCATTGCATCTGCCCACTGGAGCTTCTTTCTTTTCTATTCCATTTTTGGTCAGATATATGTGTGCCTTCATATTGTCAAACTTAGCATTATTTGCCTTTTCTTTTTAAACCAAAATTGAGTCTTCTTTTCTTCCTCTACAGATTAATTTTAGAAGTTGAAAATCTGCAAACAGCTTTTACCTAACTTTGACCAATAACATATTGTTCTGTGTGGGCCAAGTGGTGACCAGGTCTCACGTGGTGACCTCCAGGATCACTGGAAGAAGAAAGTCCTGACCATCAAGATTAAATGATTCTCATGTTGTTTACACCATCTAGCAATTAAACGCATGGCTAATTTTGTGTTTTGTTTTTTACATCTTAGTAAACAGTATGTGTGGAGGATGTTTTGTTTGTATGATGTCTCTTTGAGTTGTCAATTACTTCTACATTTTTGGTTTTCTTGACAAAAGTATAGCAAGTCTTCAGTCTTCAATTTTGAGGACTCTCCCTAAAACAAATCAGAATTTCTGTGGATGGAACTCCAACACAGGCTTATTCCAAATTACAGTATTCATAAATAAAGATGCCATTGAACCTGATCTACTTGAGAGAGGAAGGACAATCACTGGCAACTGTAGATTCCACTTAGGATATATGATTTCCCAACTCTGGAAATAAAGACTTCAATGGGCTGGTTCCTTGGGGAAGCATATCTAGACATTTTACATCCAGGAATTAGGAATAGAGCTCTATCTCCAGTGAGAGTGGCAGAGCGTGTGGTTTGCATCTTACCTCTCAGTGTAGTTCAAGAAGGTACAAGTGACAACTCCTGGTCCCATTGCAAAGGCTTTGTAATATTTTTAAACAAATTCCTTGGTAATCCAAAATCAATACTGTTTAGTCTATATGAATCTAAGAACTCAGGGTTCTTCATTTTGAGTCAGTGACACAATGCCCCATTGTTTAGGTGATACCTGAATTTCTCTAAATACTTTTTGGTAAGAAAACTCCTAGAACCTGAATCCACACCTTCAGTTCAGAAGTGAGCTAATGGATTTCTTTCCTAAACTCAATTAATTTCTGTTGCTGAGGCAGACACTTTCCACTGTTTGGATCTGAATACCACTGTCTATTTTGTAAATGATCCCCAGGCTGAAGTGAAACAGAATGGTTAATGCATTTTTGATGAATATTAAAAATTCATTAAAAAAATTAAAAGTATGTTACATATTTAAAGGAGCTCGGTTTTGGTTTCCTTGCCTTAAAGTTATTCCCTCTCTGATCCTCTCTCCCTTATCCTGCAAAGAACATCATAAAACGTCCGTGTCTTTCTACATTATGGAAAGTCATTTTGATAAGAATGCCTTTATGTCTGTAAACTGTCAGGGGTAAATTGAGTAGAAAATTATGCAGTACCCTGGTAAAACCAAATGTTAATATGGAAATTCTCATTAAATGCCCTAAGAAGCTACAGATGTTTGAGTAAATTCTACTGATTGCTTTGGCCTGACCTCTTTTTAGTGCTCCCTTGCACAGTGTACTGAAATCCTTCAATAGATCTCACCCCATTTTATCAGTCTCAAACCAGGAAGGTTTTCAGAATGCTGGGCTATAGCATTAACTCATTTTCTTCCCACCTTCTCCCTGCCCCCACAACAGTTCTCTGCAGTTCCGTGAGCAGAGAAATGCAGCGAGGCCCTCCTTCAATAAATAGGACATCCATTCAGGTCACTCATGCAGCTCATTTTAAATAAATTGAATCAATTCATGCCTATTAGCTGCTTGTCCTTGAACTAAGATAATATGGGATGTTCAGGTATCACTCAGAGGAGGAATTATGAGGGTGACAAAATTTACTGAGTGCTCCAAGGCCAACTTTTATAAAATCTTGAGTAGGACAAGGGAAGGGACCCTCTATTATTCTTAATAAACTATTATGTTAACTATTAACAGTGTACTATACCCTTGGAGAAAAGCCTTAGAAAGTTAGAATGTTTGAGCATAATTTTCAATTGAGTTTTATTTGTGTAAAATGAATGAGGTGCCATTGATAATGTTTAGAAACTGTGCACATCCCAGATGACTGGGAATGCCCCGTTGCTTCCCAGGGACATCATAGGGATATATCCTCAACAGAATCAGCAAATCAATGGAATCAGTAAGCTTAATTCAAATACTAGACTTATATGAGGAATAGATTCATGGTAGATTCTATGATAGTATTGTTCTAGAAATTTTTTTCCTGTGGCTTTAAATGCAGGCTGTCTTCATTTACTCATTTCAGACTTTGCCTTTGCCATTATTGTGGTTCAGCATAATTTCAAGTTTCTCTCCCTGTCTAGCCACATGGGATGCTGTGATTTTATTGCCCCCTTCAACTTAGGCATGACCATGAGACTTGTTTTGTCAGTGAAATATGTGCAGATATGCTGTGTGTGACTTATGGCCTGCAGCACTTAATTGGTGATGCTTGACTGCTGAGCTTTGTCATCCCCTGTGATGATGATAATGGAAGCAGGGGTTGACATGGAGGGCCCGAAAGGTTGATACAGCCTGAAAGGAGAGTGGTTCTAACTCAGGGTTCACTCAAGATAAGTGGGAAATAAGTTTGCATTGTGCTGAGCCACTGAAAGTTTGGCTTCCTGCAATATAACCTCGCCTATCTTTACTAAAGTAGGTCTTATGTTCTAATTCTCTTGAGTGAGGCCCTCCAGAGCTACTGTTCTTTATGGCCAGGACATTTATATTGATTGTTCTTCATGGAAGTTCTGAGTTGCTTTGTGAAATGGACTGGCACTTGGAAAGTCAAGAGCTGGAGGGTCCAGATGTTGATTTGCCAACAACAAAAAAGTGTGCACTTCATGAGTTTCTCTAATTAATAGAGAGGAGCCATATGATAAAATCAAAATCAGGCTCTGCACAAGGTTCTCTTGGGATCTCTGCTTGTGATTATTGAAGGAAAAGAATGCCTCATTTAATTGGCACTAAGTATTTGTTCTTGGCTACTCAAACTAGCTCGCTTTCACATCGGTAATGGCTTATGAGGGTAACCTTGATATGAGTAGTTGATTCAAAAGGCCTGCATGTGGTATCAGTTTCAGCTCTCCTTAGAAATACGGCAACTCCACAACGTGGATGCCAAGTTTGTTTTCATTAAGTCCAAATGAATACCATCCATATGTATGGGGTAAAATTGCTCATCTAGGCTCTGTCTCTTGGCTCAGTTCTTACCTATGAAATTTGCTAAATTCATCAAAAGGAGTAATTATTTTAATAGTCCCTACACTTTGAAGTCCTTTGAAAGTGGGAATACACTGAAGAAAGCAGCCCTGTTGTAATAGGCGTGAACTTTTCATATTTAAAAGGCCCTGTTTCTAGAAACACTTTTCACTTGTAAAAGATTGGGGGAGGGGTATCTATTGGGTTTCGAACAGTGCTTCATACATTCCTTGGTAGAATGAAACACTTTTAAAATGTAGTTGCAGAGCTACCCAATCCTCCATTATGTTGTTTCTCCTATGGCAAGGAAATCTTTACTTCCCTTTGAAGTAGATTCAGTCCCCTAAAGCATGATGTTTTCGAATTAAATGGCTATTGGGAATTAAGTGGGAGGGAGGATAAAGCTGAACTATTTTGCCAGTGCTGCATGAAGGCTAAAGAAGTAAATTATCCCAAATGAAGCTTTCATCAGCACTATTTATTGCTGATAAATAGGAAAATGTCTGAGCTAGAGGGCCTGTGGTCTCACTAATTTTTATGAAGTCCTCACACACAGAGGTGGGAATTCACTCCTCCTTTATTTATTTCCTTTTACCTGGCTCAGATTCCTTTGCAAAAATTGACTGATCCAAAGAGGCTCAAGTTTCCCTTAATTTTTACCCTGTTTAAAACAACTACTGTAATGACTCAGTCTACTGTTCGAGTGCTCTTCTGCAGATATTACATCTGACTAATACGTATAGATTGTTCACAATTTCTCCTGTTCCTTGTATTCTAATACATTATTCTTATTGTTGTTGTTATTATTATTATTTGAGATAGGGTCTCACTCTTTTGCCCGGGTTGGAGTGCACTAGTGTGATCACGGATCACTGCAGCCTCAACCTTCTGGGCTAAAGCAATCCTCCCAGTTCAGTCTCCCAAGTAGTTAGAACTACAGCCATGTGCCACTACACCTGGCTAATTTTCTAGTTTTTATAGAGATGGGGTCTCCCTATGTTGCCCAGGCTGGTATTGAACTCCTGGATTCAAATGATCCTCCTGCTGCAGCCTCCCAAACTACTGGGATTACAGGTATGAGCCACTGCACTTGGCCTACTAAATTATTTTCATGGAGACCATTTTACCCAAACTTTTCTTGCTTAGCATACGAAGCTGTCTTGCAGTTGCTGGTCTCTCCTTAATGTATTAAAGATTCTTGCGCTTGATGATTATTAGATTGAAAATGCTACTTTTTGTAGGTCAAAAATAGTTGTATATCAGAAATTTTATATAGTTAGAACTTTATTTGCTATGGCTAGACATTCAAGGAGAACTTTTAAAATTTATTTTTCTTTTTGTACTTTAGGTTCTGGAATACATGTGCATATTGTGGAGGCTTGTTACATAGGTATACATGTGCCATGGTGGTTTGCTACACCTATCAACCCATCGTCTACGTTAGATATTTCTCCTAATGCTATCCCTTCCCTAGCCTCCCATGCCCAACGGGCCCTGGTGTGGGATGTTCTCCTCCCTGTGTCCATGTGTTCTCATTGCTCAACTCCCGTACTTATGAGTGAGAACATGCAGTGTTTGGTTTTCTGTTCTTGTGATAGTTTGCTGAGAATGACGGTTTCCAGCTTCATCCATTTCCCTGCAAAGGATATGAACTCATCCATTTTTATGGTTGCATAGTATTTCATGATATATATGTGCCACATTTTCTTTATCCAGTCTATCATTGATAGTCATTTGTGTTGGTTCCAAGTCTTTACTATTGTGTACAGTGCCACAATAAACATATGTATGCGTGTGTATTTATAGTAGAATTATTTATAATCCTTTGGGTATATACCCAGTAATGGGATTGCTGGACCAAATGGTATTTCTAGTTATAAATCCTTGAGGAATAGCTACACTGACTTCCACAATGGTTGAACTAACTTACACTCCCTCCCAGTGTAAAAGCATTGCTATTTCTCCACATCCTCTCCAGCATCTGTTGTTTCCTGACTTTTTAATGATTGCTATTCTAACTGGCATGACATGGTATCTCATTTTGGTTTTGATTCGCATTTCTCTAATGACTAGTGATGATGAACATTTTTTCATGTTTGTTGGTTGCATAAATGTCTTCTTTTGAGAAGTGTCTGTTCATATCCTTCATCCACTTTTTGATGTGGTTTTTTTTTCTTGTAAATTTAAGTTCTTTGTAGATTCTAGACATTAGCCCTTTGTCACATGGATAGATTGCAAAAATTTTCTCCCATTCTGTAGGTTGCCTGTTCATTTTGATGATAGTTTCTTTTGCTGTGCAGAAGCTCTTTAGTTCAATTGGATCCCATTTGTCTATTTTGGCTTTTGTTGCCATCGCTTTTGGTGTTTTAGTCATGAAGTCTTTGCCCATGCCTATGTCCTGAATGGTATTACCCAGGTTTTCCTTTCATTCATGATTTGGCTCTCTGTTTGTCTGTTACTGGTGTATAAGAATGCTTGTGATTTTTGCACATTGATTTTGTATCCTGAGACTTTGCTGATGTTGATTATCAGCTTAAGGAGATTTGGGGCTGAGATGATGGGGTTTTCTAAATACACAATCATGTAGTCTGCAAACAGAGACAATTTGACTTCCTCTTTTCCTAATTGAATACCCTTGATTTCTTTCTCTTGCCTAATTGCCCTGGCCAGAACTTCCAGCACTATGTTGAATAGGAGAGGTGAGATAGGGCATCTTGTCTTGTGCTCGTTTTCAAAGGGAATGCTTCCAGTTTTTGCCCATTCAGTATGATATTGGCTGTGGGTTTGTCATAAATAGCTCTTATTATTTTGAGATACATTCCATCAATACCTAGTTTATTGAGAGTTTGTAGCATGAAGGCTGTTGAATTTTGTTGAATGCCTTTTCTGCATCTATTGAGATAATCATGTGGTTTTTGTCATTTGTTCTGTTTATGTGATTGAATGCCTTTACTGATTTGCATATGTTGAACCAGCCTTGCATCCCAGGGATGAACCCAACTTGATTGTGGTAGATAAGCTTTTTGATGTACTGCTGGATTTGGCTTGCCAGTATTTTATTGAGGATTTCTGCATCGGTATTCATCAGGGATATTGGCCTACAATTTTCTTTTTTTGTTGTGTCTCTGTCAGGTTTTGGTATCGGGATGATGCTGGCTTCATAAAATCAGTTAGGGAGGAATCCCTCTTTTTCTATTATTTGGAACAGTTTCAGAAGAAAAGACCAGCTCCTCTTTGTACCTCTGGTAGAATCTGTCTGTGAATTCATCTAGTCCTGGACATTTTTTGGTTGGTAGGCTATTAATTATTGCCTCAATTTCAGAATCTGTGATTGCTCGATTCAGGGATTCGACTTCTTTCTGGTTTAGTCTTGGGAGGGTATATGTGTCCAGTAATTTAACCCTTACTTCTAGATTTTCTGGTTTATTTGCGTAGAGGTGTTTATAGTATTCTCTGATGGTAGTTTGCATTTCTGTGGGATCAGTGATGATATCCCCTTTTTCATTTTTTACTGTGTCTATTTGAATCTTCTCTCTTTTCTTCTTTATTAGTCTTGCTAGCAGTCTATCAATTTTGTTGATCTTTTCAAAAAACCAGCTCCTAGATTCATTGATTTTTTTTTTTTTGGAGGGTTTTTTGTGTCTCTATCTCCTTCAGTTCTGCTCTGATCTTAGTTATTTCTTGACTTCTGCTAGCTTTTGAATGTGTTTGCTCTTGCTTCTCTAGTTCTTTTAATTGTGGTGTGAGGGTGTCAATTTTAGATCTTTCCTGCTTTCTCTTGTGGGCATTTAGTGCTATAAATTTCCCTCTACACACTGTATTAAATGTGTCCCAGAGATTCTGTTATGTTGTATCTTTGTTCTCACTGGTTTCAAAGAACATCTTTATTTCTGTCTTCATTTTGTTATTTGCCCAGTAGTCATTCCGGAGCAGGTTGCTCAGTTGCCATGTAGTTGTGCAGTTTTGAGTGAATTTTTTAATCCTGAGGTCTAATTTGATTGCACTATGGTCTGAGAGACTGTTTGTTATGATTTCCATTCTTTTGCATTTGTTGAGGAGTGTTTTATTTACTGTTACGTGGTCGATTTTAGAATAAGTGCAATGTGGTATTGAGAAGAAGGTGAATTCTGTTGATTTTGGGGTGGAGAGTTCTGTAGATGTCTATTAGGTCCACTTGGTCCAGAGTTGAGTTCAAGTCCTGGATATCCTTATTAATTTTCTGTCTCATTGATCTGTCTAGTGTTGACAGTGGGGTGTTAAAGTCTCCCATTATTATTGTATGGGAGTCTAAGTCTCTTTTTAGGTCTCTAAGAACTTGCTTTATGAATCTGGGTGCTCCTGTATTGGGTGCATATATATTTAGGATAGTTAGCTCTTCTTGTTTCATTGACTCCTTTACCATTATGTAATGACCTTGTCTCTTTTGATCTTTGTTGGCTTAAAGTCTGTTTTATCAGAGACTAGGATTGCAACCCCTGCTTTTTTTTGCTTTCCATTTGCTTGGTAAATATTCTTCCATCTCTTTATTTTGAGCCTATGTATATCTTTGCATGTGAGATGGGTCTCCTGAATACAGCACACTGATGGGTCTTAACTCTTTATCCAATTTGCCAGCTTTTGACTTTTAACTGGGGCATTTAGCCCATTTACATTTAAGGTTAATATTGTTGTGTGAATTTGATCCTATCGTTATGATGCTAGCTGGCTATTTTGCCCGTTAGTTGATGCAGTTTCTTCATAGTGTCAATGGTCTTTACAATTTGGTATGTTTTTGCAATGGCTGGTACCGGTTGTTCCTTTTCCATGTTTAGTGCTTCCTTCAGGAGCTCGTGTGAGGCAGGCCTGGTGGTGACAAAATCCCTCAGCATTTGCTTATCTGTAAAGGATTTTATTTTTCCTTCACTTTTGAAGCTTAGTTTGGCTGGATATGAAATTCTGGGTTGAAAATTCTTTTCTTTAAGAATGTTGAATATTGGCCTTCACTGTCTTCTGGCTTACAGGGTTTCTGTAGAAAGATCTGCTGTTAGTCTGATGAGCTTCCCTTTGTGGGTAACACGACCTTTCTCTCTGGCTGCCCTTAACATTTTTTCCTTCATTTCAACCTCAGTGAATCTGACGATTACGTGTCTTGGGGTTGCTCAACTCGCGGAATATCTTTGTGATGTTCTCCATATTTCCAGAATTTGAATGTTGGCCTGCCTTGTTAGGTTGGGGAAATTCAAGGAGAACTTTTTAAACTGGCTAATATATGTAAACAATCTATCCTTTGTCATTTTATCTTCTGCTCATCTACAAAGAGAACGGAAAAGAGATATAAAAGAGCAACAGTAAGACAGTCTAGAAAAGTGGCAAGAGGTTCCCATGCACTGCACGTCACTCACCCACCCTGGTCCTACTCCAGGCTCAGGGTAGTGAGAAAGCAGAGGAAAGCGAAGGAAAGATGACAGGCTACACACGAGATCCAGCCAGCCTTGGGGAAAAGCCTCTATTCTGATGGGTGGTGCCTCCAAATAATGAAATAAGGACGAATTCTGCCTTCTTTAAAGAGTATAACATTGAAGTATTTTATACTTGTACATCAAAGAAGCAGGACACATCTGAGACATCCATGATGACACTTGTCAAGTAACTGTAAACCTCCCCCTTCCACACACACAGCAATACATAAATAGAAATAAATAAATAGAAAATACAAACACAGCAATCACAAACCCTCACAATTCTCCAGGTCTCCTTTGACCACATGTCTATAAAGAAGAAAGAAGAGCATTTAGGAGAAAACAAATCAAGGGAAATTAGAAGCCGGGATGCCTAACTTTCCTCCTTGCCTACTCTGCTGCAAGCACTTTAATTGTGTTAGCTTATTAAATCCTCCCAATCCTTTACCTGATGGAAAACATTATTCCATTTTACCAAGTGATATGATTTGGCTGTGTCCTCATCCAAATCTCATCTGTAAGTGTAGTTCCCATAATCCACACATGTGGTGGGAGGGACCCAGTGGGAGGTAATTGAATCATGGGGGCAGCAACTTCCATGCTGTTCTCATGATAGTGAGTGTGTTCTCATGAGAGCTGATGGTTTTTTATGAGGCTTTACCCCTCTTTACTCTGCACTTCTCCTTGCTGCCGCCATGTGAATAAGATTGTGTTTGCTTTTGCTTCTGCCATGATTGTACATTTCCTGAGGCCTCCTCAGCCCTAAACAACTGTGAATCAATTCAACCTCTTTCCTTGGTATATTACCCAGTCTTGGGTATTTCTTCATAGCCATGTGAGAACAGACTAATATACTGAGGAAGGGTCTCAGACTTACAGAGAAAATATAGCTTTTGCCAAATGGAAGACCTTGTTAAGGGGCAGAGGATAGACTCTAAGCCAACGCAGGCTAATGCTGAAGTTGTGCATCTTCTGACATGATACACAGCTGCCTATGAGGATGGAGGCAGGCAGTGGATTTTATGGGAATCAGGAAAGCAAAGCGTTCTACATAAGGGCAGGAGCTTGTCCAACCACAACTTCTCTGACAATACATACACTCTGCTCCTGTCTTTGAGTCTTTCTCCAGCACATTAATAAAGCCATATGTCTGATGGTCTCACTGGGGAAGAGCAGGGACTATTGGAGCAGGTACGTTGTCTACCATGCCCAGCCATTACTCTACCTGACTCAAATTACCAGGCTTCCATGAGAAGAGAACCTAAAAGGCACATGTGCCCTTTGTAAGAGAAATGCCATTGGCAAATGACTCCAAATAAAGATATAGTCATAGGGGAACAAGCATAGTTTTATGGATCAGGCAGCACTGCCACTAAATATTTGTAAGACATTAGACATCTGAAAATGGAGATGATTGTACCTACTTTGTAGAATTGCCCCTTTATAGTAGTTTTCATTTTCTTATTTTCCTTATAGACTGTTTTATACTTAAAAAAGTGTCGGTGGGGCACAGTGGCTCACGCCTGTAATCCCAGCACTTTGGGAGGCCGAGATGGGTGGATCACGAGGTGAGGAGATCGAGACCATCCTGGCTAACACGGTGAAACTCCGTCTCTACTAAAAAAATACAAAAATTAGCCGGGCGTGGTGGCGGGCACCTGTAGTCCCAGCTACTCGGGAGGCTGAGGCAGGAGAACGGCATGAACCCGGGAGGCGCGGAGCTTGCAGTGAGTAGAGATCGCACCACTGCACTCCAGCCTGGGAGACAGAGCAAGACTGTCTCAAAAAAAAAAAAAAAAAAAAAAATGTATTGGTAACCCAAAGTAACTATTTTACTTTGTTATATATAGGTAAGATCTGTTAATATTAACCAGAAATTAAAACTTGTATTTTTAAAATATTTATTAATTTTTTAAAAGTTAGAATACAAGTATTACATGTTAACATAAATAACACGTATTTCTTAAGAACAATAGCTATACATTCCAAACAAACTTAGCTAGAAAAATGCTATTGTTTTACAAATATCTTTAACGTCTGGTTTAATATAAAATAGCCGTAAGCTGGGTGCAGTGGCCCATGCCTGCAATCTTAGCACTTGGGGAAGCTGAGGCAGAAGGATTACTTGAGTCTAGGAGTTTGAGACTAGCCTGGACAACATAATGAGATCTCCTTCTCTATTAAAAAATAAAAAGGAAAATATAGCCAGGTATGGTGTCATGCTTCTGTAGTCTGAGCTAGTCTAGAGGCCTGGAGGCTGAGACAGGAGAATGACTTGAGCCCAGGAGTTCAAGGCTGCAGTGAGTTGTGATCATGCCACAGCAGTTCAGCCTGGGCTGCAGGGAGATCTTTCTCTATAAAATAAAAAATAAAATAAGAATAGCCAGACTATTTTATCTGCTTCTGCATTCAATTTGATGTGATACATTACTTGTTTGGGGTAACATACATAAAGAAAATCCAGCTTCACACAAATGTGTAGTTAGAAAAGAGAGGACATCATGAAGACCCTGCAAGGAGACTCCCAGGGTCGAGGACTAGAATTTGACAGGAGCTGCTCTAAAAGCTGAAAAAAAAAAAAAAAAAAAAAAAAGGACTACAAAGTGAGAGTGGCAAGAGGCAGCCAAATGCCTACACAGATAGGGGTGAGCCCCCATCTCCAAGCTGAAGACAGTTTAAAACCTGAAAGCCAAGCTACAAGTTAAATCCTTGGATGGGATTAAGAACTTGCCTTCCTATTTGGCGTGCTTTCCTCTGATTGGTCCCCACCCCTCACCTATTCTAAATATACCTACCCTGTCCTAATTGATTTTCCTACACTGTTGTGCCCACCATTGAGTGATGTCTTCACTTTAACCTTTTTTGCATACTCACAAACCAATCAGCACACACTCCCCATTCTGAGCTCATAAAAGGCTCCAGACCCAGCCACATGGGGAACTTTCCTGAATTCAGGTAGGGGAACCACCCCCTGTATCCCTTCTTTTCTCAGAGCTATCCTTTTGCTTAATAAATTCTACTCTACTCACTCTCCGTTGTCCGTGTGCCTAATTATTCCTGATTGTGAGACAAGAACTCAGACCTAGCTGAGCTCAGGAGCAGAAAGAACACAACAAAAGGATTTACTACAGTGTCAGAACACAAAGAGCAGATATTCACTAAATTGTATGAGAAAATGTTATCTGCAAACTTTATTGTACTTACATACATATGCCTAAAAAATGTGTCCAGAAGCATATCACAGTGAGAGTAGTATTTGCCAAACAAGTGGATAAATGGAAGCACAAATACGTGCAAACATTCATGTACCCAAAGCTCTGATTCCCTTGACTTCACTTAAGTCAGAACATTGGCACCACTTTGAAAATAGTAACAATTAATAGAGTAATCAAACTAAAAACTAACAAGAAAGACCTAAAATTCTTAACATGTAAGCAGAGAACTTTAAATGAAACTCATGCATATGCTTCGATTTTAGGGATAATATTTAGCTAAATATTATCTTTTGAAATCCTCTAATCCTCATAATACTTTTAGAAATAATTTAACATTATAGGACTAGTAATCCAAATACCAGAGGTCACATTAGAATTAACAAGGAAATATAAAGTTGATTCCTTTTTTAAATGTTGTTCTGATGCTACATAAAATTACACTGAGTTAATATTTGTTTTCTTTAAAAATAAATTAATGACCAATAATTCAAAACAATGGAATTTTTAATAATGACTATATGCCATGTAGTTGTTTAATAACATTGTCAAGTTTTAAATTAGGATTTCTATTTCCCTTTTTTATTAATAGATTTATTAGAATATAATTTACATACTGTAAAATTCAACTATTTAAATATTCAATTCAGTTTTAGCAAATTTAGACTTGTGAATAAAATAAAATGTATGTTTTCTAACTATTTCCCAAAACAGCAAGGACTTACAATATTACAGTGCATAGTTCTTGATCTTCATTTCAGAGTATGTATATTATTACACCCATTTTAAGAAGGTCCAATGATAAGAAATTCTGAGCACCAAGGCTTTAATTTTCCCCAAGAGTTAATCTTCCAATGATTTATGCTAAGATAATTTTGTAGGTAAATTGATGGATGGTATCAAGCTTAATATATTGACAAAATTTTATTTGAGACTTCAACGCTCTAAAGCTTTTTTTAATAACACAGCCATTGAGTTACAATTAACTAAATTAAAAACATTTTTCCAAGATAAGTAAATTTAAAAATGATGAAAGGAGAAGAAAACTTTATTAGGTTTAAGTAAAACTTACTTTATTTTTCTCCTCACTATTTTTTATTTTGTATGTCTTTTTTGTTCAGATAACTTTATCGCTTTAAGCTCTTTAAGTCAAGTTTTCTGTTTTGTTTTATTTTGTTTGTATATTTGCATCCAGTCCAGTTTCCCTTAAGAAAGTTAATTTCTATTATTATTATTATTATTATTATTATTATTATTATTATTATTATTTTGAGACAGAATCTTGCTTTGTCACTCGTGCTGGAGTGCAGTGGCACAGTCTTAGTTTGTTGCAACCTCTACCTCCTGGGTTCAGGCAATTCTCATGCCTCAACCTTCCACTAGCAGGGATTACAGGCACGTACCACCACACCTGGCTAATTTTTGTATTTTTAGTAGAGACAGGGTTTCACCATGTTGACCAGGCTGGTCTCAAACTCCTGGCCTCAAGCAATTCGCCTGCCTCGGCGTCCCAAATGTTAGGATTACAGGCATGAGCCACCGCACCTAGCCACCATTAAGAAAGTTGATATATATTTATCTGTTCAAAGTAGCGGGCATTATTTTAAAATGTCTATTAAATGGATTTAGTAAGCAACCTGAAGGTAACCAGACTATGGGTACATATTGATATATTTAGTGCAATTGTGCTAACTGGTATATCTTCACTTAAATTATGGCAGAATGTTACCCCTCTTTCCATTGGTACCGGGGACCCCAGGGAGTATGGCAAAATGGTCATGGAATGGGCCTGGAATCACACAGCTTACTTACCTGAAATACTCTCCACCTTCTCTACCCCATGCCTTTACTGCTCTGTAATGAACTGCTGGTCAGTGGCCAATCTCTATCAATGGCATGGCTCTCTCTCAGGCTGCTTATACCCTTGTTTCTTCTGTGTACTGGTTACAAAATCATTCTTCCTGTCTTGGGTTCCCTGCTGCTTGGAAGTCCATATTTCAGAGTTCTTGAGGGCTGTTCTTTTATCCAAGCCACTTCCTCCACTATGTTCTCACGTTGAGGGTAACTCACTGGGCCCCTCAGACTCTACCATTGGGACCAGCTGGCTGCTGGCTCACCTCCCTTAACATGAGTGCCTTCTCTCCATCCCTCAGTCCCATCTCCATCTTGTACCCCACCCCCCAGCACGCTGCCCACCTCCAACATACAGCTCACTAATTGCAGATACTGCTTGGGTGCCTGAAGGAAAAGGCCTTCTTCCTTCTTCTATTTCAAAGGAGCCACATGAACTTCATGCCATTCAGTGACTCCCTGAAAATAGAATCATTTTTTTTTTTCAGGTTTTTTTTTTTTTTTTTATACTTTAACTTCTAGGGTACATGTGCATAACGTGCAGGTTTGTTACATATGTATACTTGTGCCATGTTGCTGTGCTGCACCCATCAACTCGTCAGCACCCATCAACTCGTCATTGACATCAGGTATAACTCCCAGTGCAATCCCTCCCCCGCCCCCCCATAATAGGCCCTGGTGTGTGATGTTCCCCTTCCCGAATCCAAGTGATCTCATTGTTCAATTCCCACCTATGAGGGAGAACATGCGGTGTTTGGTTTTCTGTTCTTGCTATAGTTTGCTGAGAATGATGGTTTCCAGCTGCATCCATGTCCCTACAAAGGATACAAACTCATCCTTTTTTATGGCTGCATAGTATTCCATGGTGTATATGTGCCACATTTTCTTAATTCAGTCTGTCACTGATGGAGATTTGGGTTGATTCCAAGTCTTTGCTATTGGGAATAGTGCTGCAATGAACATACATGTGCATGTGTCTTTACAGCAGCATGATTTATAATCCTTTGGGTATATACCCAGTAATGGGATGGCTGGGTGAAAATAGAATCTGAAGTGCTTTTTTTTCCTAAATTCAAACAGCAAGTATGCTAGAGGCCCAATTACTGCCCAGCCTAGGCCACTTTAACAGGATCTGGAGAAGAATTTGAGTGGCATAGGCACCAAGACTGGCTGGCTATAACCAAGAAGATTTGGTGGAATGTCAGATGCAGACATGGACGTCTGGATATCTCTCCGCTGCTGTGACACTTCAATATTGAATGGTATTTGGCACAATCCCTGAGTTGGCAAGTGTGTTATCTGCTTGCACCAGGGACACCTGGCTTTACAGAGGCGCTTGCAGTGCTGCCACAGCATTAAATACATTTGCGGTACTTAAAAGTATTTTAATATAAACTATGTCATGGGATATGGGGTCCTGCCAATTCGATAATTGAATGGGGGGTGTTGGGGGTTTATCTTTATTTTAACAAAATCAAATCCCTTTCAAAAAGTCTATTTATTTTTCCCAGTATGAGCAAAACATCATATTATGAGCTACCTTTCAGAAGTGGACAATCCAGTCATTTTTGATTCATGTCTCTAGCTGGTGTCCCACCCTGTTATACATCCCTGGTGCTGTCATTACCCATGGGAAAGGCAGAACTACCACCACAACTTCAAATCTGAATTGCTTCTTTTGGTTGCTTACAACTTGAAGATTAGCATATTATCTGGCACTGCTATTCAAAACCAGTAGAGGCAACAACAACAATGAAAAGAAAGATTCATGGTGAAAATAATGCAAAGAAGACGTCTTTCTACATCTCCTCCTCATTTTTACATAGAAGATATTTATAGGTGGAGAAAATTCCAAAGAGGATATATACTCAAACTATTTTTAAAGTAGCCTTTGCAAATTTAATTTATTCCTCTTACACTGCCTTTTAATTTTAAGCAATGACATTTGAAGGGTGTTTGAATATACATCCCGGTACATTGCTGCCGAAGACACCTGGGGCTGTCATTTTATCAAACACATTTAAGAGCCAAACTCTGTCCTGAGTGCTGGAGAACTCAGTAGTGATTCATACAAATGGGGTACCCTCCTTGTGGGGTCAGAGAGAAATGATAAACATACAATCTAACAAGTCCAAAAGGAGATTATCAGGTAGGTTTGAGCACCATGAAGATTGAAGGCTTTCAAAGCAGCTCCCCAGAGAGTGTCTCGTGTTGAATCCAAGCATTCAGTAAGAGGCATATGTGGCGTAGAAGAAAACTCGGTAGGCAAAGGCCTGGAATTTCCTTCCTTTTGGTATGATGCAAAGCATGGTCTATTTCCCTTAGGAGGCGAGTTCCTGTCAGTTCCTTGGCATTGAACCCTACTTTTCCACATCTTCCATCTCACCTGGCAGCTGAACAGATTCTGTGGTAATGTCAGGATGGGGTGCTGGGGAGGGTGCCATCTTAGAAACTAAATACATAAAGCCTTGCCACATTTTACCACCACACTTTAACTAGCTTAAAGGTAATTTGAAGAGTTTCTTTTAGAAAATATAAAGCAAAAAAGAGTTGCCTGTTTCTAATCATTAAAGGCTTTCAACTTCAACAGATAGGAAAAAGTCATTTTCAATGCACTTGTAAATGGAGTGACCCAATCGTGAACAGCTAATCTTTTAACTACCCCCTATTTCCATTTCTTTGCTATCCTAAAACACTTTTCTCCTCCCATAGACAATTGATGGAAGTAATTACCTAAAATTGTCCTTATTCTTTATATATTTGTCTTTCCTATAAAATGTTCTCCAGGTATATCCTCAAACCAGATCATTCCCTTCACTTTTTACCTTGCTTACACAACTTTGCTCTGCAATTCAGTTCTCACCCAAAGCAATAGCAGATGAGCTATCAATCAGGGAAACACTGGAAGCCACATTCCAGTTGATCTTGTTGACACATTAGCCATTGTAATGAGATGAATGGTGGTCTTCACAAAACATATGTCCACATCTTAAACCCCAGAACCTGTGACTGTGAACTCATTTGGAAAAAAAAAAAAAAAAAAGTCTTGGCAGATACGATTAAGCTAAGGATCTCAAGATGAAATTGTCTATTATCCCATCACAGGTGTCCCTGTAAGAGACACACAGAGAAGAGGAGGAGGCAATGTGATCATGAAGGCAAAGACTGGAGTGATGTAGCCACAAGACTAGGAATGCCAACAGCTGCCAGAAGCAGGAAGAGGCAAGAGACAGACTGTCGCCTCAGTCTTTGCCAACACCTTGATTTTGAACTTTTGGCCTCCAGAACTGCCAGAGAATAAATCTCTGTTGTTTTCAGCCACGAAGTGTGTGGTAATTTGTTATGGCAGCCCTAGAAACTAACACAGTCATTGTGAGTTATATAAACTCCATAAAGGCAGGGCATAAGTGATACCCTGCTGCATGCATCCTACATACAGAAAGGACTGAATGGGTGTGATTTGATCAGGTCTGCTTGAGAATGGAGCAAAGTCAAGAAAGCATCTGTTATAGAAATAGCCATATTTCTAGTATCTGTGTAGCATCTTAAGCCAAACAGGGATAGATATTTATCTTTCTCTATTAGAAGAAAAGAAAACGATGGAGTTTTGTTGAGAGCCGTTCAGTTAGGTGACACCAGTCATATCACAAGGATTTGAATGCAAACCAGGAAATTAAATAAGCCAGTTAACACCTATGTCTCTCCTGGAAACGTTCCTCTCTTCCTTCATAGAATGTTCTTATATATAAAACTCAATTTCTCAGCCCAGCGCTTAGTCCATCTCAGACTGATTAATCAGCACAAGAATGCCGTGTGGATTAACTGTTCCCTTCTTGCTGAAAAGAAAGCGACTTTCAAACTCTCTTGCATCTGAGCAGCCATAAATTTCTTGCATTGCCAGAGAGCAGCACAGGCCAACTGCAGAGAGTGGGTTGTTTACTTCTCCAAATACTGATGAAAGGCTGTTGTCTCCTGGTAATTCAGCTTCAAATTTTCCAGAGAAAAGATTCCCTCCCACCCTTCAGTAATAAAACAGGGTTGCTGGGAAGATGCAAAGACACTAAAAGAAACATTCATCAAGGTATAGATGCTCTGTCATGAAAACAAAATATGCCAAGCCAGTGTCACTGAATCTTAAGATGCTGTTTGATCTTGCCCTCCTTTCTTTGATGGTTGTGTCCAGGATAGGCTATGTTCTCAGTTAAAGGCAGCTTCCTGCCAACTGCTATAAAGAGACATATGTAATAAAATGAGAGTTCCTCCTTCCTCTGTCATTCTTTTGAAACACAATTCAATTCCACTCCGGACTCTTGCAGAACCCCAAGACTTGTTTGGGGTTTAAAGATCCAACAGATAACACAGCTCAAGAATTACCTTTGGCGGCACAGAATACAGTCATCTTCTGTTAACCAGGTTCTGGTGGGGGCAGCAATAAAGTAGAATCTTTCTAAAGAAGCTCCAGGAAAGCCACCATTACTCTGGTTTGTCTTGAATGTTTATGATAATGTATACTCTTAGAATCTATTGATGAGGGTGATAGTGCAGGTTAATACTTTTACTACATTCTGATATTTTGACCTTATTGGAAGAAAACCCTCCTCAAAGCTAGCAGAACTAGACTCTGAAGCCCGCAGAATAACTTGAAGATATTTCAGGATTGAATGCAAGTGTTATACTCTCAGCAGAACCAGCCTAGGACGCCTAGGAATTTTGGAGAGGAATTCACACACTCAATACCATTTTTAAAAATTCATTTATTCCAAAACAATAAATGGTCCACCCACCATTAAACAGACGCATATATGGAGTATGAAATGCCCAGAAAAGTGTAATATGAATTCCCATCTTCTATACTGTAAAATCTGTTAGAGAATAACTGGTGCACTTTCCAGAAAAGTTTTAAAACATTACTAAAGCGCCCACTAAGTAGCATCTAGTAATTGTCCAATAAGTAAAACATACAATAAATTATGTATTTATGGATAACAAAGTTGTGACAAGATGAGATGATTTGGTAAAGAAGAAAGAATCTGGGATTTGCTTCAGGCAACCTGAAATCACCTTTTTTTTTTTTGCTTCTTACTACTCTAACTAGCTACTCTAAGTCCAGGGCCAGTAGGTTAAAAACTTCTGTGAGCTTCAACTTCACCAGGATGTCTATGCCAGAATCTTAAGGTATATGGCAAATTACAAACAGTGCATGTGCAACATCTCACAGATAATAAGTGCTCACATGTGCTGTTGCTTCATTATTATTGCTTCTTCACTCCTGTAGTTTACACTTTACGAAAAGGGAAGACCCAAATGTTTGGTAAAATCTGATGGATTATCTGAAGAAAAATAATTATAGCAATAATGTATTCTAACAGAGAGCTGAATAGGCCAGTAAGACTGACAAATTGCAGACTTACTTACCATAGATCTGGTGGTATTCATCACTGGACTCCCAGCTGAGGTCTCAGAAAGGGCCTGACATGGAAAACTTCTTACCCCAAATCCAGACTTTAAAATTCTATTCATAGTTATAGTGAAAACACTTCTAATTGGATTGGAAGTGATTTATAATAGCACTAAAAATAAAATTTCAAATTAAAAACCAAAAGGAATTATAGAAATAAGAGGAAGCAAATATAGCAGCCTCCTTGGTTGATATGTTAATTATGGTTAAGCATTAAATTAACTCTAAGCTTCCTGGCACCCAGGGGAACAATGGAAACACGGCAGGTTATATAATTTTCAGTGACTAATAAAAATGACATGGGGAGTCTCCCTGGAGATTAAGTTCTAAGATTTAAAAGGTGTGACCATAAAGGAATAAGAATAAATTTGCAAGTTGCATTCAGAAATGTGCTTTATCTCTTTGTTTCACAGGTGTGGCTTTTAGCAACAGTTGGAGGTGAAGTAGAAAAATGTACACTGGGTGGATATGACCTTTAGGGCATATGACTCAGGAAGAAACCTGGGAAGATACAGATGTATGTATCAGGGAATGAAAATAAATACGAATGACATTAGCACATGTGAGATAAATGGAAAATGGAGGGAAAAACAGGGCAAGGAAATCTTTCTAGAGTGGCTTCTATGTAGAAAAACTTCATAAAAGCATCAGATGTGAACAGTAGTAAAAATTCAGGAATTAAGATGAGGTTAAAGACATTGCCCTGGACATTATATTTAAGTTAGAATGCCTAAGCTGGTTTTATGACAGAATGGATTGAGAAAAGCCACTGGTTAAAGTCTGGGCAAAGGCAAGAAAATTTTGACCCACTAATGTAGATAGATCTGAGCTCATCCAAGAAAGGAATTTTCTTCCTCAACGACCAAAGAAAGTAAGTAAAATAATTTTTGTCTTGGCTAAGAAATAGTGAGGGCCTAGGAGACTGGTTAATGCTTTAGTTCATATGCTAAAATTGCTTCCTATATTATAAATTATTTTGCAATTTAATGAGTGGAAATACGGTCTTAGAAAAGTAACAAGATGGTCACATTTTTACAAGAGAAAAACACATATATGAAAAAAATCCCAGAGGAAAAATTGTGACTAATAATGCAAACTCATTGTTGCATTGGGTAGAAATGATGAAAAATCACGTAGTATGGAAAATGCGCTATGAGGAAAAAGAAAACAAACCAATTAGGTAGTCTCACTTAACTTTAGTTCTCATTTGTAAAAGGGTAAAGGTATCCCACATGAACGGGGTCCTCCTTTAAGGCAGATTTCTACCTTGACTATTTATTGGAATCATCTGAAGAGCCTTTAAGAATTTATAAGGCAGATCCATCTCATTTTCTGGGATAGGATCTAAGCCCCAGTATTCAGAAAGTTTCCCAGGTGGATTCCAGTGGGCAACCGAGGCTGAGCTTTAAAAGATTAACTAGTAAAGCAGAGAAGGATTACAGGGAAGGATGGGTAAAGAAGAGTCTGGCTGTCTGAAAATCACAATTGCCTCCAGAGGTGGAGTCTGTTTCCTCCTTCCTGGAATCTGGGCTGGCCCTGTGATGTATTTGGGCCGATAGAATGTGCTAGAACTGACATGAGGTGAGTCTCAGAGCCTCAGGGCAGTTTCTGTCTTCCACCTCTTGGAATATCCCCTTTATTATGTAAGAAAGCCTGAGGGATGGGCAAGGTACCTCATGCCTGTAATCCAGTCTCTTTCGGAGTCAGAGGCAGGAGAATTGCTTGAAGCCAGGAGTTTGAGACCAGCTTGGGTAAAATAGTGAGACCCCATATCTATTAAAAATATAATTTTTAAAGTTAGCTGAGGACGGTGGCGTATGCTTGTAGTCCCAGCTACTTAGGAGGCTAAGGCAGGAAGATCACTTCAGCCCAGGAGGTTGAGGCTGCAGTGAGCTAGAATCACATCACTGCACTCAAGCCTGGTTGACAGAGCGAGACCCTGTCTCCAAAACAAAAATCCTCAGGAGGATGATTGAATGAGAGACCACAGAGAGATGCCATGCCAATAGTCAGCACAAACCTCCAGACATGCAAGTGGAATCATCTTGGACCATCCAATCACAGTCAAGCCCCCACAGTTAATCCCCCACCTAACATCTCATGAAACAGAGGCCACCCATTCCGACTGACCCTGGTCCAAGTTGACAAGTAATAAGTGATTGCTGTTTTAAGTCACTACATCTTGGGATCTTTTGTTAAGTAGTAATCAATTTTAAGATAGAAAGAGAACACAAAACAAAACTTCTTGAAGCTGGACTGTCAAACAAATCTGCAACAGCAAGCCATCAGGATGGTCCTCAAAGATCTCCATCCCCTGGTATTCAAGTTCCTTTGTCATGCATTGAAACATTTTACCAGTGTTGGTCTGTGTGACCAACAGAATATCGTATAGTTATGATATAAAACTTCTGAGACTAGATTAGAAAACTCATGTGGCTTCCGCCTTGCTCTCTTTCTTGCATGAGGAAGCCAGCAACTATGTTATGAGGGTGCCATAGCGCCCTACAGGGAAATCCTATATGGTGAGAACCTGTGTTATTCAGTCAACAGCCGTGTGAGTGCACCATCTTGCAAACTGGTTATCCAGTCCCAGTCAAGCTTTCAGATGAATGCAGCTCTTGCGAAGATTCTGACTGCAACTCCACAAGAGACCTGAGCAAGAGTCACTCACCTAAGCTGCTCCCAAATTCCTGACCCACATAAAGTGTAAGAAAATAAATGTTTTTTGTTGGTTTATTTTAAGTCACCAAATTTTAGGGTCATTTGTTATGCAACAATAAATAACCAATGCATAACCTTTGTTTTTGAATGAATTGCACCTGGTGAAACAGGCCCAATGCGTAGGTACATGATGAGGATGAGGAAAATTCAGTATCTAGAATTAAAGTTCAAGGTATGTGGTCAATAGCATTTGGTGAAATAGATAAGCAGTGCTTTGTAACCTGGGGAAATGAAAAAGGGTATCTCTCTCAGGAGTACAGAGTGAATGATAATCTTGTTTGGGAGCAAGATTCAGTCCTCTTTGAGGTGAAAATGTGCCACTACATGGGGATTTAGTACCTTCAGTTGTAAAGATTGGAAAACTGCAGGTTGGTAGACTGACCATTAAACACATTTCCAGGGAACTGCAGAAACCACTTATAACTGAGAAAAATCATAGAAATTCATATTAACAGGTAATAAATAGAAATGCATTATTTCTGGAGCAAATGCTAGCTAAGGACCAAAGTAACAAAAGAAAGAGAGTTGGGAAAATGAGGAGACAGCCTATGCAAAAGAACAAGGCTGGAGAAAAAGAAAACAGAAGTCATAAGTAAGAAAAATGAGTTTGTAAGTGTATTTTTAAAGTTCTAAGAGAGCTTTTGTTCTTTTTAAACTGCTGTAACCATAACCAAGCATGTCACAATGCAATAATGGTGTCAATCTAAGAAAGAGGAATCACTATAGTAGCTATTGTCTTTAAGTCTAAAGTCCACTTGAAATTAAGGTAATAAAAAATGATAAGAAAAATTTCTTCACTTGGCTTACTGAGCAATTTCTTTGTTCTGCTTTTTCTTTTAAATAACTTTTTATTATAGAAAAAATTAAAATATGCAAAACAAGAGTGAATAATAATGAACCTCCATCTAATTAGTATCCACTATCAACAATTATCAAGCATTTCCACACTTCTACCATTACCCATTCATACTCATACTCACTGCTCCTCCCATTTCATCCCATTTTAGATTATTTATATATAAATCTCAGTTATTGTATCATCTTAAATACATCAGATAAGGACTCTGTTTAAAACATAATCAAAATATCATTACTACCCCTGAAGAAATGACAATAATATCTTAACATTAGCCATCGCCAGGATTAAAATTTGTTTGATTGTTTAATATTTTAAACGTTTGT